>NC_140182.1:1538782-1763670 GCF_963971535.1 Notolepis coatsorum
TGGACACTTCTATTCATCGATACGTCTGATTGGGGCCAGCGGAGCACTTCCTTATACAATCTACCGTCTTGATTGGGATCTGAGCACTTCTTATTAACAGTTTAACGTCTGATTGGGCACGAAGCCTTTCTTATACAATCTACCGTCTGATGGGACGGAGCACTTCTATTACAATAACGCTGTGATGGGGCTCGGAGCATTCTATTACAGGTCTAACCGTCTGATTGGGCACGGAGCACTTCTTATTCAGTCCTAACGTCTGATTGGGCACGGAGCACTTCTTTTACAGGTCTAACGTCTGATTGGGCACGGAGCACTTCTTATTACAGTCTAACCTCGTGATTGGGGCACTGAGCACTTCTTATTACAGTCTAACCGTCTGATTGGGCACGGAGCACTTCTTATTACAATCTAACCGTCTGATTGGGCACGGAGCACTTCTTATTACAGTCTAACCGTCTGATTGGGCACGGAGCACTTCTTATTACAGTCTAACCGTCTGATTGGGCACGGAGCACTTCTTATTACAGTCTAACCGTCTGATTGGGCACGGAGCACTTCTTATTACAGTCTAACCGTCTGATTGGGCACGGAGCACTTCTTATTACAGTCTAACCGTCTGATTGGGCACGGAGCACTTCTTATTACGTCTAACCGTCTGATTGGGCACGGAGCACTTCTTATTACAGTCTAACCGTCTGATTGGGCACGGAGCACTTCTTATTACAGTCTAACCGTCTGATTGGGCACGGAGCACTTCTTATTACAGTCTAACCGTCTGATTGGGCACGGAGCACTTCTTATTACAGTCTAACCGTCTGATTGGGCACGGAGCACTTCTTATTACAGTCTAACCGTCTGATTGGGCACGGAGCACTTCTTATTACAGTCTAACCGTCTGATTGGGCACGGAGCACTTCTTATTACAGTCTAACCGTCTGATTGGGCACGAGCACTTCTTATTACAGTCTAACCGTCTGATTGGGCACGGAGCACTTCTTATTACAGTCTAACCGTCTGATTGGGCACGGAGCACTTCTTATTACAGTCTAACCGTCTGATTGGGCACGGAGCACTTCTTATTACAGTCTAACCGTCTGATTGGGCACGGAGCACTTCTTATTACAGTCTAACCGTCTGATTGGGCACGGAGCACTTCTTATTACAGTCTAACCGTCTGATTGGGCACGGAGCACTTCTTATTACAGTCTAACCGTCTGATTGGGCACGGAGCACTTCTTATTACAGTCTAACCGTCTGATTGGGCACGGAGCACTTCTTATTACAGTCTAACCGTCTGATTGGGCACGGAGCACTTCTTATTACAGTCTAACCGTCTGATTGGGCACGGAGCACTTCTTATTACAGTCTAACCGTCTGATTGGGCACGGAGCACTTCTTATTACAGTCTAACGTCTGATTGGGCACGGAGCACTTCTTATTACAGTCTAACCGTCTGATTGGGCACGGAGCACTTCTTATTACAGTCTAACCGTCTGATTGGGCACGGAGCACTTCTTATTACAGTCTAACCGTCTGATTGGGCACGGAGCACTTCTTATTACAGTCTAACCGTCTGATTGGGCACGGAGCACTTCTTATTACAGTCTAACGTCTGATTGGGCACGGAGCACTTCTTATTACAGTCTAACCGTCTGATTGGGCACGGAGCACTTCTTATTACAGTCTAACCGTCTGATTGGGCACGGAGCACTTCTTATTACAGTCTAACGTCTGATTGGGCACGGAGCACTTCTTATTACAGTCTAACGTCTGATTGGGCACGGAGCACTTCTTATTACAGTCTAACCGTCTGATTGGGCACGGAGCACTTCTTATTACAGTCTAACCGTCTGATTGGGCACGGAGCACTTCTTATTACAGTCTAACGTCTGATTGGGCACGGAGCACTTCTTATTACAGTCTAACGTCTGATTGGGCACGGAGCACTTCTTATTACAGTCTAACGTCTGATTGGGCACGGAGCACTTCTTATTACAGTCTAACCGTCTGATTGGGCACGGAGCACTTCTTATTACAGTCTAACCGTCTGATTGGGCACGGAGCACTTCTTATTACAGTCTAACCGTCTGATTGGGCACGGACACTTCTTATTACAGTCTAACGGTCTGATTGGGCACGGAGCACTTCTTATTACAGTCTAACGTCTGATTGGGCACGGAGCACTTCTTATTACAGTCTAACGTCTGATTGGGCACGGAGCACTTCTTATTACAGTCTAACCGTCTGATTGGGCACGGAGCACTTCTTATTACAGTCTAACCGTCTGATTGGGCACGGAGCACTTCTTATTACAGTCTAACGTCTGATTGGGCACGGAGCACTTCTTATTACAGTCTAACCGTCTGATTGGCACGGAGCACTTCTTATTACAGTCTAACCGTCTGATTGGGCACGGAGCACTTCTTATTACAGTCTAACGTCTGATTGGGCACGGAGCACTTCTTATTACAGTCTAACCGTCTGATTGGGCACGGAGCACTTCTTATTACAGTCTAACCGTCTGATTGGGCACGGAGCACTTCTTATTACGTCTAACCGTCTGATTGGGCACGGAGCACTTCTTATTACAGTCTAACCGTCTGATTGGGCACGGAGCACTTCTTATTACAGTCTAACCGTCTGATTGGGCACGGAGCACTTCTTATTACAGTCTAACCGTCTGATTGGGCACGGAGCACTTCTTATTACAGTCTAACCGTCTGATTGGGCACGGAGCACTTCTTATTACAGTCTAACCGTCTGATGGGCACGGAGCACTTCTTATTACAGTCTAACCGTCTGATTGGGCACGGAGCACTTCTTATTACAGTCTAACCGTCTGATTGGGCACGGAGCACTTCTTATTACAGTCTAACCGTCTGATTGGGCACGGAGCACTTCTTATTACAGTCTAACCGTCTGATTGGGCACGGAGCACTTCTTATTACAGTCTAACCGTCTGATTGGGCACGGAGCACTTCTTATTACAGTCTAACCGTCTGATTGGGCACGGAGCACTTCTTATTACAGTCTAACCGTCTGATTGGGCACGGAGCACTTCTTATTACAGTCTAACCGTCTGATTGGGCACGGAGCACTTCTTATACAGTCTAACGTCTGATTGGGCACGGAGCACTTCTTATTACAGTCTAACCGTCTGATTGGGCACGGAGCACTTCTTATTACAGTCTAACCGTCTGATTGGCACGGAGCACTTCTTATTACAGTCTAACCGTCTGATTGGGCACGGAGCACTTCTTATTACAAGTCTAACCGTCTGATTGGGCACGGAGCACTTCTTATTACAGTCTAACCGTCTGATTGGGCACGGAGCACTTCTTATTACAGTCTAACCGTCTGATTGGGCACGGAGCACTTCTTATTACAGTCTAACCGTCTGATTGGGCACGGCGCACTTCTTATTACAATCTAACCGTCTGATTGGGCACGGCGCACTTCTTATTACAATCTAACCGTCTGATTGGGCACGGAGCACTTCTTATTACAATCTAACCGTCTGATTGGGCACGGCGCACTTCTTATTACAATCTAACCGTCTGATTGGGCACGGCACACTTCTTATTACGTCGGGACAACGTTTCTCTGTGTCTGTGTCAGGTGTGTGTTTGTATCGACCACATTGCTGAGCAGAGGTCAGTGATGTGAATGCAAATGAATGGAAACTGTCAAGTTGATCAACAGATTTTGACTGTAAGCGTCTGTAAGGCATTAATGGGAGCAATCTATTTTTAATTTTTTAAGTAACTAAATAGTTGCTTTTCACAGTAATGCATTACTTTTTGGTGTAAGTAACTGAGTTACTAACAGAGTTACTTTTTAAATGAAGTAACTAGTAATGGTAACTAGTTACTATTTTTCAGTAACTAGCACAACACTGGTTAACAGTAATAAGTGACAACAGGTTATGTTTTGTTTGTTTACTTAGTAATTTATTTAGCTCCGCCAATAAATAGTCCCACAACTGCCCTCTTGAATTTGGACCGTTGCCCAAATAGCAGTTATTAAAAGAACACCTTGCGGCGGAGTGATACGTAGAGTGAAACGTCCCGGTGCCGTTACACTGAATATCAGCACTCGTGAATGCCTCTCGTCCAATCAAATGTCTTGGTTGGAACTAACCATGTATACCAGAGATGTATTTTTATGTTTAACTGCACTTTTAATTTAGATTTATTTCCTATTGTTTTCCATAATTTGTTCATATCAAACTCCAGTATTCATTCATATCCAACAAGGCAATCAAACAATATTCATCGTAATTTCTTCCGCACAGCATTAGGTCAGTTCAGTATAACATTTAGAGGTCCTACTATTTGGAATTCAAAACCCTCCATAATAAAAATGTGCTCCATCTATTTCATCACTCAAATCCAAGCTTAAATATACATTATTAAATGAATAGTTTCAATCTCAATGTCACGTTGTTTTACAGTTTCATGTTAATTTGTTTAGACTAATTATTAATGTTGTTGTTTTTGTTATTATTATTATTACTACTTTGATTATTATTGTTATCATTATTATCTTATTATTATCTTAATATTATGAAAATTGTTTTATTTATGTTTTATTTCACTTTACTTTTGTTCTTGTTTATTTTTTTTAATCCAATGATTTAATGAGTTGAGGCCCGTCTGGGTCTCCTGCCTCTACTCAGCACCTTTATACTTCCTGTCATGGTCAATGTTTTTTACTGTTTTGTTGAAATGGTGCGAAATAAAGAAAATATAATCCTCCATATCCTCATCCAATAGGAGCACGACTGCCAGCTGACCCAGGACATGGTGGAGTTGATTGACAGGGAGGGGCACATGATGGCGATGCGGGTGAAGAGGCGGAACCTGGAGGGGCTGAGGGGGCGGATCTCAGACCTGTTCCTCCAGTACATTAAAACCCCCACCTTTAACCCCGAGGTGGCCAAGCTGCTCAAGGTGCCGTACGCCGGGATGTCAATGTGCTGCATGTAGGGCTGGGCCCAAACGGTCCAACCTTCGAACCTTCGTTCGTTACGTTGGCATTCGAATTCGAAATCAACATTCGAATTTTTTATAAAGTTAAAAAAATTATTATTATTTTTTAATTTCTATTCATTCTGTTTAAACCGATGGGGGTTTTCCCTTCACAGTTGCAGATACAGATTAGGCTACACTAATATTATAGTATTAAAAGAAACTGATAAGTTATATTCATTAAAGAAAGTTGAGTTAATTGATTTAGTTGGGCTGGGGCTTCTTTATTCAAATTGAGGATTTAGTTTGGAAAAAAAAGAATGTAAAACTTTTTTTATAATTTAAATTTTTTTAATGTTTAATTTTTTTTTAATTAAAAACAAAGGTTCTAACGTCCGTTCGAAAAACCCTGACGAAGTTCGGGCTTCGGGGGAAACAGCCTTAGCTGCATGTGCTGCGTGTGTGGAGGTCATCAGGGTCACGGACGGGGCGCTGCGATGGGTGCTGTTGGGTGCTGGGATGGGTGCTGTTGGATTTGTACCGTGTTGGTTCTTCTCTGATAGATCTGGCCGACGTCAGTCAGCTGTTGATGTCAGGCCGTGCGTTGACGTGTAAACATGTTCACACACAGATTCAAGGATGTCGTCGTTGAACAGCTACATGACACGTCCCTCTAAACAACCACGTAAACCAAATGTTTGCATATATTAGATGATCACTGGGCTGAATCAACCGCGTCACTTTGGTCGAGCGGTTTACAAATGCGTCAAAATGAACGGAATCCAACCGAGACAGACAAACTGCCAAGTCAAGTCATTTGTTTATTTATTCATTTGTTTAACCCTTTCACTGCCACACTGCAGAAGGTTAACCGTGTGGCAGTGAAATGGTTAACCAGGGGAAATTGGACTACAGTACGTGTGGGAGGGAAACGTCCACAACCTTCTCCGCTCCCCCCCCCCCCCCCCCCCCCAGCTGAGGGGCAACATGCACGTCTAACCCTAACCCTTCTCCGCCCCCCCCCGCCCCCGCCCCCAGGTGCCCCAGGACTCGTCCACGCTGAGGGGCAACATGCACGTCTGCCGGGGTTGTCGCCGCTGCTTGCAGTCCACCGCCTTCTCCCTGGAGGCCGGCGCCCACGTGGTGGGCCTCTGCCGGGCCTGCGACCAGCTGAAGAACCGGGCCTGCGGCCGCGAGGCGCCCGCGCACCAGAGCTTCCTGCAGAGGCTGCAGCGGGACGAGGACCGGGCCACCCCGAACGCCAGCTTCAGCTACCTGCTGCAGGTAACCCTAGCCCTAGCCCTGCTGCAGGTAACCCTAGCCCTGCTGCAGGTAACCCTAGCCCTAGCCCTGCTGCAGGTAACCCCAACCCTAGCCCTGCTGCAGGTAACCCTAACACTAGCCCTGCTGCAGGTAACCCTAACCCTAGCCCTGCTGCAGGTAACCCTAGCCCTAGCCCTGCTGCAGGTAACCCTAACCCTGCTGCAGGTAACCCTAACCCTAGCCCTGCTGCAGGTAACCCTAACCCTGCTGCAGGTAACCCTAACCCTAGCCCTGCTGCAGGTAACCCTAACCCTAGCCCTGCTGCAGGTAACCCTAGCCCTAGCCCTGCTGCAGGTAACCCTAGCCCTGCTGCAGGTAACCCTAGCCCTAGCCCTGCTGCAGGTAACCCTAGCCCTAGCCCTGCTGCAGGTAACCCTAACACTAGCCCTGCTGCAGGTAACCCTAACCCTAGCCCTGCTGCAGGTAACCCTAACCCTAGCCCTGCTGCAGGTAACCCTAACACTAGCCCTGCTGCAGGTAACCCTAACCCTAGCCCTGCTGCAGGTAACCCTAACCCTAGCCCTGCTGCAGGTAACCCTAGCCCTAGCCCTGCTGCAGGTAACCCTAGCCCTAGCCCTGCTGCAGGTAACCCTAACCCTAGCCCTGCTGCAGGTAACCCTAACACTAGCCCTGCTGCAGGTAACCCTAACCCTAGCCCTGCTGCAGGTAACCCTAGCCCTAGCCCTGCTGCAGGTAACCCTAGCCCTAGCCCTGCTGCAGGTAACCCTAGCCCTAGCCCTGCTGCAGGTAACCCTAACACTAGCCCTGCTGCAGGTAACCCTAACCCTAGCCCTGCTGCAGGTAACCCTAACCCTAGCCCTGCTGCAGGTAACTTGTAAAGCTCTTTGGATGAAAGCTGTTATATAAATGCAGCCATTTACACACACACACACACACACACACACACACACACACACACACACACACACACACACACACACACACACACACACACACACACACACACACACACACACACACACACACACACACACACACACACACACACACACACACACACACACACAGCACTGTAGCACCTCATGGCCCCCACCTCTTTAAATCTGTTAATCAGTGAATATATTGGTCTTATTGAACTGGATCAGTTTTACTGTATTAGACTATAGGTTTCTTATTTTGGATTAGTTTGCTGCTGAATCAATTCACTGTTATTATTATAATAATAAATAATAATAATTATTATTATTATTGATTGTATTTGATTGTATTTCAATTGTATTCATTGGTTTAGTGTATATATATTTTTTTTTATTATATTTTTGGTCGATTTTTATTGGTTTTTTACTACCGGGCAGTCCGGTAGAGAGACAGAGGAAGAACGGGAGACAGAGCGGGGGGGGGGGGGGGGGGGGGGGGGAGACATTCGGCAAAGAACGCCGGGTCCGGGAATCGAACCCTGGTCGGCCCGTGCCGCGACGCAGCGCGTTAGTTACGTGGGTCGCCACTCGGGGGCCTCGATTGTTTCGTGTAACTGAGACCTGAGTGCTGTATCCGGTGCTTCCATGTCACTGGAAAAAAAATGACTAAACTTAACTTTGACTTTGACTACAGGAGAAGGACGCGCGCTTCCTGGTGGACACGGTGTGGGGGTCCCAGTCGGCCCTGGGGGCCTGCAGGGACCTGTACGACCTGGCCATGGTGCCCTGGGACCGGCGGCTGGCCTGGAGCCCCTGGAACTGCATCTTGCTGAGCCTGGAGGAGGCGGCGGCGCACACGGAGCTGCACGGCCTCCAGGGCCTCCACGAGGTGCATTTCTATATTTTAAACATGATACGTGGATTTACCAGACTAAACCTTTGTAATTGAGACTTATTTTATATATATGGTTTACACCAGGAGTGAAATGACACTAGTACCTTCATAATCAGTTTGACATTCTAAATGACATTCAAATACCTTTTATCTAATAAGTCAGTTTAATTAATATGATCTTGTTTTGAATTAGTCATTATACACAGATATTTGCAATTTTCAGTGATGATGTAACAGTGTGTTTTGTCTCTAATCTATAATTGTATTGATTTAAACAGTTCTATTCAAATGAGTCACACAGTCATTCGAGTGGGGCTTGGTTGACTGCCTCTGTTTCTGTTATCAGTTGGGTGTGACATTCCTAGTTCCTTTGTTCTAAACAGTTTAGTAGTTAAATGGGGGTTGAAATGACTATTCCTGTAACACCAATATCACTCCTTACTTAGTACTGAAAACCCATTCTGCTGTTGAAAGGGTACACCTGGCTCTTTGCATATATTTCTATTTACAGACATATGTTATGAAATGCCAGTCAAGGATACCACAGTTCCTCCCTTTGACACTTAATATTGTCATAAACCAGTATATTGACTTGATTTCATACAGGCTAACCATACAACATTTTCACATTAAAAATAAAACAAAAATCGTTCCAATTTTTCTCAATTTTCTCTTTTTCTCATTATTCTTTGTACATATCATCAATGGGATTTTGATCCTACTACTCAATATGTTGAAACCAATTAAAAATTAATTTAATCTAAACATCACAAATTAAAATCACAGTTTTCTTAATCTACAGAAAAGTTGTTCCAACCCTCTTAGATGATCTGGTTGAGAGAAAACACACATTAGCATCACAATATTCACTTTACAGTCATTCTCTGAAATAATATCTTCTTCCTGCAAATTTTTTCTTAAAATAGTACAATCACATTTGCATAATTAATCAATTGGCCTTCTCATCCATCCTCCCCCCTTATGACCATCCTTGGTCATACAACCCTACCACCTTGGTCCCCACAGCTTCAGTCGGGCAGGGAAGGCACAAACACCCAAGGAGAATTTTTTTTCACTATCTATTCTAGCGTCTAACTTTCCTAATATATGTGCATGTCATTACCTATCCCTGCGTTGTGTCTCAACCTACCCGCCCTTTGTTTGCGCGTCCTATCAAATCAAATGTGCACAAAACAAAGACCATCAGTAGCTGTTCAGTCATCTGTCCTGTTTCCCACAGCCCAACCAAATATCACATTACCCAGAGGATCTTGCCCACACGGTTTCTGCTCAGCCCTCAGACCGGCTCCGCGCCCCTCCCTTGCTTGACAGCTAACAGCTGTAGCCATGTTTCAGGCCAGGTTACATGACTCAGGACTAGTCATCATTTTAACCCATGACAACCTGTCGTCAGACTCACAGACGGTTCTTTTAGCCTGGACTTTTTCCAAAACCTGCGTACCACATCTGTTCACAAAAGTTCAACCTGGCCCCCCTTCAGGGGTTTTGTAGAGGCAGGGGTTTTAGAGGCAGTTTTACTTCACCTGTGCCGTATCTAATGTAATGTATTCATCATGTGCCCTGCCCCTGGATTGTCTCTGCATTCCCCCACTTACTGAGCTGTGAAGACAAAAGCACATGTGCAAATTCTGATTACACATCAACTTAACAATTTGTAAGAGAAACGCCACTGAAAAACTCACACAAATGTGAAATGAACTACTTAGCTCTATGGACATCCTGTCCTTGACGTATCTCCGCTCCCACACTCCCTGCACCAGTGTCCTCACCCCAGATCATGAAAATATAGTTGAATACAAAAAAAATAAACCAAACAAAGCCATACATGTTATGAAATGCCAGTCAAGGATACCACAGTTGATTTAGAATTTGAATGTCAACGTTCTGAATGAAGCTTCGACCTATTCGGCGTAGCCCTAGTTGGAACGTCTCTAACTCCACGTCGCCCTCCGCAGGCCTACGGGGAGGCGTTCGTCCGCAAGGTGAACCAGAAGCACATGCTGGCCAACAAATACTTCTCCCAGATCCCCGGCATGAGACTCTACCTGAAGGACGTGGAAGCACAAGTCGTCAGCGTCCGCACCCCACTGGTCCCCGGCATGGCCCACTACCTGCAGGACGTGGAAGCACAAGCCCTCAGCGTCCCGCCCGGGCCGACATCACCCTGAGCTCACAGAGGAGAACTCTTTCAATTAAGGCTGTCAAAGTTAGCGCGGTATTAACGCGTTATCGCCCGATTCTATTAACGCCACTATTTTTTTTAACTCACGATTAACTTTTAAGATATATATATATTTTTTTTTTTACTAGACTTCACTCAGGTGTATTATTGATGCTCTCATTGATACTATGTTTGTTTCTGAAGTGTGTGTGTGTGTGTGTGTGTGTGAGATATATATAGAGAGAGGGGGGGTGAGAGAGATGAGGAAGGGGCAAGAGAGAAAGAGAGCTGGAAGAGTGTGTGTGAGAGAGAGGGGGGGTGTGTGTGATTAATCAGCCCTTGTGTGTGTGAATGTAACAAGTTCCTAATGTTTTCTTTCCCCTATTATTTCATGCACACTTTATTCATTGTTTTAAATAATTATTTTCTTTTAAGTTATTTTGTGCATCACTCTGTTTTGAATTTGATGCAAATTTGCAATGCATGAGGGTCATCCTTTTGTGTTAAATGGCTGCATAAAGCAAGCATTTGTTGACTCGCATGTTGATAAGAGTATTAAAACTTGGAACTTGAAAAAGATCCGTTTAAAATAGGAAAAAAATGTGATTGTGCGATTAATCGCAAGTTAACTATGGACAATCATGCGATTAATCGAGTTAAATATTTTAATCGATTGACATCTCTCTCTCTCTCTCTCTCTCTCTCACTCTTATTCTCTCTTTGCCCTTGTGCTCTCAAAAACACTTTATTTAATTGTTATTTAATTACAATACAATAAAACTGTTATTTACAATACAATAAAACATTTTCATCTGTAAATGTGCGTGATTTCATTGTGAAACCGATATCGTGACCTTTGATATGATGTTGTGTACCTGTTCTCACACTCCCACTAACAGCTCTGTGAATCAGTAACTTTGCCGCTGGGACCGAGAGACCCCTGTTTGTTCAACACTTTGGTTGTCATAAAGTGTCTTAATGTGCCGCTCCAACCGATAACATACTAAATTGGCTCCGCCCTAATTTCTTCAGTGGTTGAAAGTAACTAAGTACTGGACTTTTACTCCACTACATCCATCAGTAACTAGTTACTTTGAAGAAAAAGATTTTGCATAGAAAACATGGCGAAATGTTTGAAACCTGCCAACTTCAAGAGGACGTAATTGGAGCAGCATAACTGGACCACATACCACTTTAACATAACTTTTAATCAGAGCAGCATAACTGGACCACATACCACTTTAACATAACCTTTATTCAGAGCAGCATAACTGGACCACATACCACTTTAACATAACCTTTAATCAGAGCAGCGTAACTGGACCACATACCACTTTAACATCACCTTTAATCAGAGCAGCATAACTGGACCACATACCACTTTAACATAACCTTTAATCAGAGCAGCATAACTGGACCACATACTACTTTAACAACCTTTAATCAGAGCAGCAGAACTGGACCACATACCACTTTAACATAACCTTTAATCAGAGCAGCATAACTGGACCACCTACCACTTTAACCTAACATTTAATCAGAGCAGCATAACGACCACATACCACTTTAACACAACCTTTAATCAGAGCAGCAGAACTGGACCACATACCACTTTAACATAACCTTTAATCAGAGCAGCATAACTGGACCACATACCACTTTAACATAACCTTTAATCAGAGCAGCATAACTGGACCACGTACCACTTTAACATCACCTTTAATCAGAGCAGCATAACTGGACCACGTACCACTTTAACATAACCTTTAATCAGAGCAGCAGAACGTTAGGTTATGACTATAACCAAGTTCTGTTAGTGGTGGTGACGCTCGGCATCACTCATGCACTCCCTCGCGTACGTGCACGCGCACTGAATAAATTCCACAATGTACCTTTATCCCAGTATTCGTCTGACCACACCCCTCGTTAGCTTACCTACATAAGCAGGTGTGTGGTCACCTGCTCTCCTCCTTCCCAAGCTTTCACCACAAGGTGAGATCAAGGGCTGCAGCGGCGTCGGATGCCGAGCGTCACCACCACTAACAGAACTTGGTTATAGTCATAACCTAACGTTCTGTATCGTGGTGGATCCGCTCGGCATCACTCATGCACATAGGGAGGCCGAGCGGAGCCACCGGCCGACAAATACACCCCGCTGAAGGCCCCCCACAACCATCAGAACAGGGAGGGCCGAGCCCCCCCGACCCCCCCTAATGGAGGGCACCCCCCCTATTAGAGGTTTCCCGGGAGGGCGACGGACCCGACCGTGCGAAGAGGCACTCAAGCAACTCAACGCACAGGGTGAGCAGACCGTGGCCTGACCCCATGACTACACACACGCACAACCCGCATGCCACCCGGGAACGAACGGAAGGAACAACCTCGTTACTGCCCCCAGAAACACGGGGTCAAGGGCAAACCCAACCCTGTGGCAAGGCCGTAGCAGCGGAGCGCGAAGGAAGGCCCAGACCCACCAAAGGGACTGGACCCCCTGGAACGGGGGCTGGAGAAGTCCATGATGCCAGCATCAAGACCCCACCAGGTGGGCACTTAGTGACCCCGCCCCCCACATCGCCAGCGTATTCGGACAAAAGCCCCTCAGCCGAGCGGGCCCTGTCCCCCCAATAGTACACCGCCTGGCATACTGACCCTGCAGTACAGGCAGTCAGCACGACCGCCAGCGCACCGGGGAAAAACCAGGCAACAGGCTGTTAACCCGAGCGTGGAGACTGCGGACGAGACAGGCGCCAGAGGGGCCAGCTGAACACAGCCGCCCCGGCGGAAGGGGCGTATGCTGGCGTTGTCGTCACCATGACAAACCCCCCTCAAAGCGAAGGCTGACACAATCGGCAGACGTCATGAACGTGCAGGGGCACACTCAACCGGGCAATCCGGGAGTTTACACTGCATCGACACACCAGAGAACCAACCACCCAGTCGTAACCCTATGCGGTGGTTGGTCCCATAACCCCTCAGGAAAAAACTCCAAAACGTACCTGCAGCACTACCGCAGTACCCTGTTTCAGTTTCCAACAGGGTTATCCCGGGCCTACGGGTCAACGAAAACAGTACTTCGGACCGGGCCCGGCGATACGGGGAGCACAGGGTCCCCCGAGGAAGACAAAGACCACCCCAACAGGCCCCTCTTTGCCATGCGTAAGAGAAGAGCGAAAGAAATGGAGAACCAGCCCCAACACCCCGTACTTGGTATACCCAGGAGGTCACCCAACCAAGTACTAACCAAGACCAACCTGCGTGGCGGCCGAGATCTGACGAGATCGGGCGTGTACAGGTTGGCACGGCCGTAAGCCATTACGACAGTGTAGAATACAATGTATCCAACAAGAGCTCCATAGCGCTTAACCCTGTGACACCCGGACCGACCTGGCATTTTTCCCCCTGAAAAAAGCCCAAGTCCTTCAGGGTACCAGAACAGCAGATCTGCATCCCCGGCGGACAACGGGTTCAACTGATCCGGACCAGCGTGACCAGAACCAGTCCCGTGCCCTAACCACGCCGACATGCCAACTCCAGGAGAAGGGGCAGATATGCGCGTTGATCTTAAACATGAAAAGAAGGCGCTACTCAGACGTTCGGTGCAACCCGCGCCCAGTGGCCCACCCCCAGGGCGTGAGACCCTTCTACGTATGTTCAGATCCATTCCGTCATCATCCCCCGATATGAACGAGAATCCGTCGACAACCACACAGGTCGTCGTAAGAGGAAAAACCCCCATCCCAATTGCTTTAAAAAACGCTGTTTTAACCCCAAGCAATCAAGGCGCGCCAGTCAGTTGCTTAATGTCCAACAGAACATCCCGAGCTAGCACTATGTGTGCGTCGGGCATATCCACATCAATAATAGGTTATTTAGACCTCATCATTGAATCCCCAAGGCGCCCAGGGGAACGACAAGAGGGGCGGGATGCAACCAACTCCAACCCTTTATAATAAAAATAAAGAAGAAGCATCAACCGTATAAACCCAACTGCACAGTTGGGAGTAAAAACTGTTCATATTTTTACATCCAGTCACCCCTGTAGTCAGAGAGTATAGACCGAACTTTCCCAGAAGCCTTCCCACATGAGTCGTAGTTATGAAAAAGACATGTCAACTGTGAGCCACGTGACCAACTGACTCAAGTTCACACATAAATCGAGCGTAGCAGACCCGTAAGCCCTACGCTCTAACTCGACACCTTTAATACCACAAACCTTACGTAAAGATTGTAACTCACGGAAGCCGTCGCCATAGCAACATTGCCATGGCGGGGGGAAACCCTGCACATGACTCCTGTTTGTAATAGGAGTTGTATCAGGATAACCCCCCCCCCCCCTCCCTGCCAAGACATTGAACGGCTCGGCCCTGACTGGCTCAACAGAATAAGAAAAAATCTCCTAAACCAACCAAGTGGAAAGGAGGGGTTTATCCGGCACCCCCTCACACAACCCTGTTTCCCTACACACCAAAAACAACTATAGCATTTTGAGACCTTTGGTTAGAACGCCAATGTATAGCAAAAAGCTAATACAATGCCCGCTACCCACAGCTGTGAACAGGATTTACAACAAAACAAGTCGTGTGTGTGTGAATCCTACACCCGCTTCCTATGTCGTACATAGCAACGCTGACAGAGAGTAACGGCCAGGCCGTGGAACGTGTGTGTACGAGTATTACTGCAACTAACACAACAGTGACGTGGAACACATTTACTTTGTTAAAGCAATGGAATATACCACCAGTTTCTACCTGCATGTGGAGCGTCAGGCTAATAGAACCTTTCAATGACTGAGTGTATGCTTGCAGACCTTGCTTAATATCGTAACACAACACGACTCATCTCTCAATGTAATAATGCAGATTCACATTACGCAACCCCATCATATGATTCGTTGAAGAAACACACAGTTTGTTTGGCCAATAATACAGTTCCCCTTTTATCTGGGAACTTTTTATTTTCAGGGCACAAAAAACACAATAATGAGGGGCCGGGGAGGGTGTAGAGGAGAGGGGACAGAGGGAAAAGTCACTTTAGCGGCGTCTGCTACCTCGCGCCGCTCGAGTCTTGCCACCCCGAGGAGCCCCGGAGGGACGGTAGTGAATCGGCGGCTGGTCACGTCGTTCCCTACCGTCTCCTCCGGTCGTGGATGGGCCGGCAGTAGCAGAAACGCCGTCTCTTCTCCTGGCCTTCTTAGAAGGGCCAGCAGCGGCGGCGGAGGCAGTGGTAGGCACGGCGGAGGAAGCTCGATGTCGTGGAAGCCTTCTGACTCCACCGGCAAAGACGGGAGGCGGAAAATGGGGTTGGAGCACAGATTGCTCCTCTGCCATCTCTCTGCATGTTGAGGTCATCAATTGCAGGGCCTTCCCGAACAGTCCAGCATCGGAGAGGTCAGCCGTTAGAAGAGGGACTCTCTTCTTCTCCGGCACTCGAGCCTGCTCCAGCCAAAGGTGGCGCTGGACCAGGGTAGCCAGGGCGCGCACTTTCCCCGAGGCGATGGCCTGCACCTGAGTAAGATGCAGGACAGCTCCGGCCGCCTGGGTGATCTGATCACGTTGTATCTCAGTCAGATCCGTGCCGCCCATCATTATCCCCGATACAAATCTTGCCAGCTGTGCGACGTTGGAAGCGGCCGCCAGCGATTGTGTACCGGCGATAAATGACTGGTCACCCCAAAATGCCAATCGCCTAGCCGATCTTCCATGGAGAACCGGCTTGCATAGCGGCTCCCACACCACATCCGGACAGAGGAGAGCGGCCATCGGCCTATCAAGCCATGGCACGCCCTCTCTCATACCTTCGACCAACCCCGACACCCTCGTAACTGGTACGTAGGCGGGGGTAAGTCCTATGATGTGGGAAACCACCTGACCTCGACGAACATAGGCCCCCATTGAGGGGGAAAATGGGTAGACAACGTCCACCCCTCTCACCGGGCGACGCTGCCAGAGATGGCCTATGAGGTCATCGGGGACAGGAGCAGGCTTCTAGGCCTCTTTTCTTTTGGAAAGAATGATAAAAATATATATATATATATTATTAATATTATTATTATTTTTTTTATTATATTTGACTAAGAGGTTGGCCAGTCGACTACGGCTCCTTTCGACCGATTAGTCGACTAATCAATTAATAGGGGTCGACCCTAGTCTACACACCGTAGCCCTGTAGTGATATTACTACCACCCAAATGACGCGTGCCTGACTCACTACCGCTGCTAGGTTTGGAAGTCCGGACGGGGGAGGCACTAACGTAATACCCGGCCTGGCGAGGGCGGGGCTGGGGGAACCCGCGCTGCGACCTCCTGGGCCTAGGGTTCCCCCTCTGACAAAACATTTTAGATACAGGGAACCCTGCTCGTCGTCAGATACAACACCAGGCTCACCAAAAACACGCGCAGGACGTGTGGTGCGGGAGCCTCCTGACAGTACAGCATTCTCATAGACAGACCCAGGCCTAGCTAGCAGCTGGGTGTCAGCCCCTGTCTCCATGAGAAGTGATATGTGGGGCCGCTTGCGCTTCACTGGAAGAACGCGGCCCGCAGCCAGAGGGGACAAATCAGAGCCTTGAGTCCCGTAGTGTAGCGGGGGGGAGTGCCCGGAGAGCGTGCTAGACACAGCTAGATGGCAAATACCGCCCGCACCTCCGTGGACAGACCAAAAGTCCATCCGCGGAGAGGGGAGCCCTGAGGAGGAGAACTCTCCTCTCCTCCAGGGGAGATTGCTCCAACCAGAGATGCCTGTGAACAAGCGTCGACAGCATCCTAGCCCTCCCTGCGGTTATAGCTTGCTGGGTCAAAAGCTGAATAACCTCAAAACCTCGCGCGATGGTTTTGACGTCGGCTGGCTCTAAGGACCCACCACCCGACACCATTTTTGACAGAAAAGCAGCCAATTGAGCAATGTTGTTAGTTGCTGCTAAATTCTGTACTGCGGCGGTATAAGCATCATCAGCCCACTCAGCCACCTGCCGGGCCGACTCGCACTCTGGCGTCGGCTTCCGGGCGGGATACCGTTCTACCATGTCAGGGCAAAGGACCGATGCCACCTGCTTCTCTAAGCACGGCACACCTGTCCTGCGCCCTGTCGTCAGACCATCCACCCGTGTAAAGGGTAAATTAGCCTCAGCCAAACCCCCAACATTAGACACCGATTGACCGTCAGCAATGAAATGGTTAAGCGGGGGGGAAACTGGAGACAGTCCCGGCGGGACAGAGGGAAACTGAGCCCCAAAAACATTAGCAGTAGCAGTAGCTGCGCGCATCAGGATAATTGGAAAAACATTCAACAACGAGTCATGTTGACCACATTCATCCAAATACTCAGCCCCCCCCCGCACCAACACATCGCCCGGTCGTCTCACGAGACAACGAGTAGTATTGAACATAGGGCTGGGCGATATGGCAAAAAATCATATCGCGATAACGATATGATAATGTTATCATATTTCTCGATATCGATAATTATCGAAATTGAAATTTTTTGAATTTTTTTTATAAAGTTCAAGTTTCAAGTTCAAGTTTCAAGTTTCTTTATTAGTTGACATGCAAAAATACAGAATACCTTCACATGGAATGCTTTTTTCTGTTATGCTCCTATGAGGGTCATAGGACGCTTGGATCATACACATACAGCTCATTACAGTAATATTACACAATTATTACATTTTAGAAAGTAATAATGGTACAGAGCCTTGAGACAAACATATGCATATTCACCACCGCAAACAGACTGGCAGCCGTCATAGGCAGCGCCATGTACGGAAGGAGGGGGGAGTGGGTTGGGGTTGTTACAGGGCTGTAGGGGGGGGGGGGGAGTGATCCCTCACACGAGGCAGCCGACAGTGCAGCGCCAATGCAGAGGAAGGGGGGGGGGGGGTGGGACTGGAGGGGGGTGGAAGGTGGGGGGGAGTGCACAAGCCAAGTCCTGGGTGGGGGAGGTAGGGATTGGGGGTGGGGGAAGCCGCTCGCCACTCTTATCTCCCAGAGGGCCTTCGACTCCACAGCTCTCTGGTTCGACCTCTGGTTCGACAGATGTATGTTTATTTTGTAGCAATTCTTTGTCGTTGCTGCCATCTTTAGTGTTACATCCCCTCACACTCCAGTTCTCAGGCTGCAGCTGGTTTGAAAGTGAAAGTAAACCGGCTTCTCTGCTGGCTGTGGCTCCAGGGGAGTTGAACAGTTCTGGCTCTGCTGGTTTCTTTTCTATCTTTTGGCGCTTTTTTGGTGGACAAACCACCGCACATGTGCACCGTGACTCGTGACTGGAGTCTAGTTCTGCTAGCACACATAGCCTACTGTGTACAGACGGTTTCAAACTGTATTTTAAATTAGAAAGCAAACAAAATAAATGGACAAGAGAAAAATAAATCTCAATTTGGTCAGTTAAAGCAAAGCCATTACTTTAAGTTGCAGGCAAGAAAGACAAGTCTGTCCACTGTCTCTGGTTTTAAAACTGCCCTGTTGCAGGTCACAAAAAAAAATATATATATTTATCGCGATATTTATCGTTATCGTTATATCGCCCAGCCCTAATTGAACATGCTAGTACCAACGCCGGTCGTTGTCGGTCCTACCTGAGCGCGGCGTGGCTCGACTGCCAAACACCGTGCGTGGTCCATCGGTCCGCTGCCAAAAGACGAGGAAAGTTCAGAATAGGACCGACGTTCCGTCCGGACGCGCCGAGAAGGGTCCGGGGGCTGGCGAACCTCTGGCGAAAGTCCAACATTGCCTAATTTCTCTCTTTGCTTCATAATAACGTTCCACCTGGTTGAAGGGCATATGAACAGATCCACGGATGGAAAAAAACACGGAAGGGCATGGACGTGACCACTCTCTGTGTCTTGTAGAGGCACGCACGGGAGCAGGTGTGGTCACGTGCAAGTGACGTGCATGTGCAATTTCTTCACGCGCACAGTAGGTGCAGGAGATGGACATCTCATAATGGCAGAGCGAGACGCGATTGGCCAGTGTGAATATATAACTGGACCACATACCCCTGTAGAGGTGTCAACGGTTCGAGGCTTGAATGATCCCAAGCACTGGAATACATAAACGTCATGTAGAATGTGTACTTTTACTTTTGATGCTAGTGTGATAGTAAAGGGTTAACCTTCTGTAGTGTGGCAGTGGAAGTGATCTGACCTGGAGATCACGCCTTTGTGGAATAATAACACCTCTTGAATTTCCAGTGCGAGAAATAACATCCGTCTTACAAATGAGTGCAGCAGCCGTCAGCTTCACCGGAGCGGGTAAACGGCGGGGCCCAGGAACCTGCTCATTAGCGTGGCCATGCTGCCGCCTCCGCCCAGCTAGAGCCGCACGCCCCGCCTCTATCCGCTTGCGAACACGTCCGCCGTAGTTTAGGTTTCAGGGGTATTAGCTAGGGGCCAAAGGTCACACGTACCACAGACGGTAACCGCTTAACATCCGCAAAACAGCTCGATGGGGAGCCGCAGCGGTTCGGGGGTTAAACGGACCATATCCACGCGGCGGCAACCGGGAGGGTTGGTAGAGGGAGAGGAGGCAGGCTGAGGGGTGAGAGGGTTGGTAGAGGGAGAGGAGGCAGGCTGAGGGGTGAGAGGGTTGGTAGGAGGAGAGGAGGCAGGCTGAGGGGTGAGAGGGTTGGTAGAGGGAGAGGAGGCAGGCTGAGGGGTGAGAGGGTTGGTATCAAATCAAATCAAATTTATTTATAAGGCCCAACAACACACGTTAATGTCCGCATGGGCCGTACAGGTCTTCTTTAAACAAGTCAAGAAGAAAACATAACAATAAGTCAAGAACAGAACAAGGACACCATAAGGTCCAACAAATTTAAAATAAATGCAAATAAATGAAAGAATGCAAGCACTCCCAGACATACCCCACGCGAAGGTAAGGAAAAACTCACTAAAACCTAACAATAGGTAAAAATGCTCCACAGGCAGTTCTTAGATGTCGGTGATAGTAGTGTTGCAGACGGACAGTTGGTAAGTGTTACAAAGGGTCAGATTAAACCGAATATATATATTTATTGCCTGAGATCCCATGTATAATATCTGCATATCGTTTGATATCCCCTGTATATTCTTTGTACAATATGCACGGAATATCCCTTTAGTCTAGCAGGACAGACCATAATATTCGTTCCCCTATTGGAAGCGATCCCCTGGCGCCAGGTACCGAGTAAAGCCTTACCCCCTCGAGCTGACTTGAAAGCTACCGCCAGGACTTGCCCAAACATGCCCGCTTTCGCCCAAGGCTACGAGACAGTGAGCAGGCTGGCACCATCGTTTACCCCCCGCACATATAAATATAGCGCGGCGAATACAGAACCCCCCTTGCAGTTCCTTTTCAGTTCGCCTTCAGTTCAGTCTGGTTCAGTTATCCAAGCAACGTCTCACCCACTACGCAACGTGGGCAGAGCAGGGCTCGCATGGCCCCAATATAGTCTCGTGTTATCCTAAATACGTCTGTTTGTCGTATCGTTCTCTATTCATTAGTAAACCTTCATTACGAGTCAAAGACCACGTGAAGTGGGTAATTGTGTGTCTATAATAGAGCACTTATTGCCGCGTGCTAATAGTATAGTAACGTCAAGTTCAACCGTGCATTAACGCACCGGAGGATTTACACCGGAGCAGCAGCACCACGGGGGATTTACACCCCGCCCGCAGTGCCACTTTTCCGGCAAGGATTATTATTCTTCATTCTTCACTACGCTGCTGGAAGCAGAGAACCGCCTACACCCACTGCTGTGGGATCTCCAGCCCGTGGGGACATCACTCGAGCCCGCTTCTGTCGTACCAGAGGCTCTACGGCTCTCATCTGCGCGGCGCGCAACCTGGGACCAGGCTGCCTGTCCCCGCTGCTCCAGGGGTGATATCACCTCCTTGAACCCTGGACTTGCATAGAGCTTTGGCCCCCTCTGCTGGCTTACAACCGGTAGTACACCCTTTCCCAGAAGATCCCTAGATAATTACTTAATATTTACTATTGATTTGCCTGCACATTCTATTTGCCTTATAAGCGCAATCTAAGCAAAGTATATTATGTAACAATATTCCCTTTGATGTAATAAATATTCTAACCGAGTATTTTGTGTGGAAAACCGTGTTATTGTTGGAGTGTTCTAATCTAATAATACTTATGTACAGTATTGGCCAGGAGTACATAGACGGTAGTGATTCAATGATATCAGTACTTGATTAATACAGTCAGGGAATTGTACCCCTCAGTTACAGTAAGCATGCACTCAAGTGTGTAGTGAAACACAGATGAGTGCATGCAATAGCAACTGAACATTTTGAAAGATTAAAGATAGAGCTTATAGCGATAGCAACTGAACATTTTGAAAGATTGAAGATAGAGCTGATAGCGAATCTATTTGAGGCACAGGGGCGGCGCAGAGAGGGTCGCGTCCTCCCCGTCTTAATCACGGGACATTCAACACTCCGGTCATTGCTCAGGGACAGCCGGAGACAGGGAGATAGGGGGCGGCGCAGAGAGGGTCGCGAACTCCCCGACATCATCGCGGGACGTCCGGCACTCCGGTCACCACTACGAGACCTCCGGAGACAGGGGGGCACGCAGAGGGGGTCGCAACCTCCCGGCCTTCATCACGGGACGTCCGACACTCCGGTCAGCACTCCAATCTTGGCCAAGACCCCGAGGCATCCATCACCTTAGTCAACGCTAGGAGACGGGCGCTCAGAGAGATGGGGGAGGAAAGGGGGGGGGGGGGAAGAGTTAGAGAGTTCCCATGTTTGTGGTGCTGCAAAAGAGCAGACATGTAGTACCCTGTAGTGCCATGTAGTACCATGTAGTACCCTGTAGTGCCATGTAGTACCCTGTAGTACCCTGTAGTGCCATGTAGTACCATGTAGTACCCTGTAGTGTCATGTAGTGCCATGTAGTACCCTGTAGTACCATGTAGTGCCATGTAGTGCCATGTAGCACCATGCAGTACCCTGTAGTACCATGTACCCTAACTAAACTAGACAGATTAATCTAAAGGTCAGTCCCCGACCAGGTGAGATCAGGGTAGGTTGAAGGAGAGAGAGAAAAGATGAGTCTTAAGCAGGGATTTAAAAGCTTCGACAGAGCAGGCGCCCCTGATGACGGCAGGTAATTTGTTCCACAGGTAGGGAGCGCGGTAGACAAAGGCTCTGTGGCCGGCGGATTTCTTTTTAACCCTAGGGATCGATAGAAGCCCCGCATTTTGTGAGCGCAGAGCACGAGGCAGCACTGTTCTGGATGTATTGCAGCTTCTGGATGCTCTTGCCAGGAATCCCGATGAAGTTACCCAGCTCAGACTGAACATAGTGCACAATATTATAAACCAAAGGTCCCCTAGATACCTCCAGAACTACTTCACCCCGGTCAACGAATCCCACAACCACAGAACTAGAACAAGCATAGCAAACCTGAAGCCTGCTTCTTTCCGATCCAAACTGGGCCAGTGCTCCCTTACTCTCTCTGGAGCCCAGGATTGGAACAAGCTGCCTCTCCCCATCAAGCAGAGCTCGAGCCTCCACAGCTTCAAGAGGAACAAGCTGCCTCTCCCCATCAAGCAGAGCTCGAGCCTCCACAGCTTCAAGAGGAACAAGCTGCCTCTCCCCATCAAGCAGAGCTGGAGCCTCCACAGCTTCAAGAGGAACAAGCTGCCTCTCCCCATCAAGCAGAGCTGGAGCCTCCACAGCTTCAAGAGGAACAAGCTGCCTCTCCCCATCCAGCAGAGCTCGAGCCTCCACAGCTTCAAGAGGAACAAGCTGCCTCTCCCCATCAAGCAGAGCTCGAGCCTCCACAGCTTCAAGAAGAACAAGCTGCCTCTCCCCATCAAGCAGAGCTCGAGCCTCCACAGCTTCAAGAGGAACAAGCTGCCTCTCCCCATCAAGCAGAGCTCGAGCCTCCACAGCTCCAAGAGGAACAAGCTGCCTCTCCCCATCAAGCAGAGCTCAAGCCTCCACAGCTTCAAGAGGAACAAGCTGCCTCTCCCCATCCAGCAGAGCTCGAGCCTCCACAGCTTCAAGAGGAACACGCTGCCTCTCCCCATCAAGCAGAGCTCGAGCCTCCACAGCTTCAAGAGGAACAAGCTGCCTCTCCCCATCAAGCAGAGCTGGAGCCTCCACAGCTTCAAGAGGAACACGCTGCCTCCCCATCCAGCAGAGCTCGAGCCTCCACAGCTTCAAGAGGAACAAGCTGCCTCTCCCCATCAAGCAGAGCTCGAGCCTCCACAGCTTCAAGAGGAACAAGCTGCCTCTCCCCATCAAGCAGAGCTCGAGCCTCCACAGCTTCAAGAGGAACAAGCTGCCTCTCCCCATCAAGCAGAGCTGGAGCCTCCACAGCTCCAAGAGGAACAAGCTGCCTCTCCCCATCAAGCAGAGCTCGAGCCTCCACAGCTTCAAGAGGAACAAGCTGCCTCTCCCCATCAAGCAGAGCTTGAGCCTCCACAGCTTCAAGAGGAACAAGCTGCCTCTCCCCATCAAGCAGAGCTCGAGCCTCCACAGCTTCAAGAGGAACAAGCTGCCTCTCCCCATCAAGCAGAGCTCGAGCCTCCACAGCTTCAAGATGAACAAGCTGCCTCTCCCCATCAAGCAGAGCTGGAGCCTCCACAGCTTCAAGAGGAACAAGCTGCCTCTCCCCATCAAGCAGAGCTCGAGCCTCCACAGCTTCAAGAGGAACAAGCTGCCTCTCCCCATCAAGCAGAGCTCAAGCCTCCACAGCTTCAAGAGGAGCGTCAGGAAGTGGCTCATGGACAGAATAGAGGAATAGTTTGAATGGGTTTCCAATCGGTTTTTAGTTATTGTGGGGTATACAATTTTAGCTATAGGTTAGTCTTCTAATGTTTTAAATGTATGTGTTATTGTCGTGTTTTTGTTGTGGCCTAACAGCCCTGGGACCATGACGGAAATAAGGGTTTTACTCTCTCATGTTATCCTTTGGATTCTTGTTGTGTGTTTTTAATCCATCAATAAAATAAAATAAAATAAAATCAAAGGAAGAGCGAGAACCAGAGGGAGAGAGAGAGAAGCAAGAGGGGGAGAGGGAGGGAGGCAGGTGGGGGGGCCCAGGGGGAGGAGATAAGAGTCTGAGGGCTATGCGTGTGATTGGGAGGCAGTCAGCAGGTGCAACAGTCGGTTAGGATCTGTTGCAGATGTTGTTTAAAAGCAGTGAGCGATGTGAGGACAGTGAGCGATGTGAGGACAGTGAGCGATGTGAGGACAGTGAGCGATGTGAGGACAGTGAGCGATGTGAGGACAGTGAGCGATGTGAGGGCAGTGAGCGATGTGAGGACAGTGAGCGATGTGAGGGCAGTGAGCGATGTGAGGACAGTGAGCGATGTGAGGACAGTGAGCGATGTGAGGGCAGTGAGCGATGTGAGGACAGTGAGCGATGTGAGGACAGTGAGCGATGTGAGGACAGTGAGCGCTGTGAGGACAGTGAGCAGTGAGCGATGTGAGGGCAGTGAGCGATGTGAGGGCAGTGAGCGATGTGAGGACAGTGAGCGATGTGAGGACAGTGAGCGATGTGAGGACAGTGAGCGATGTGAGGACAGTGAGCGATGTGAGGACAGTGAGCGATGTGAGGACAGTGAGCGATGTGAGGACAGTGAGCGATGTGAGGGCAGTGAGCGATGTGAGGACAGTGAGCGATGTGAGGACAGTGAGCGATGTGAGGACAGTGAGTGATGTGAGGACAGTGAGTGATGTGAGGACAGTGAGCGATGTGAGGGCAGTGAGCGATGTGAGGACAGTGAGTGATGTGAGGGCAGTGAGGGCAGTGAGCGATGTGAGGGCAGTGAGTGATGTGAGGGCAGTGAGGGCAGTGAGCGATGTGAGGACAGTGAGCGATGTGAGGACAGTGAGCGATGTGAGGACAGAGAGCAGTGAGCGATGTGAGGGCAGAGAGCGATGTGAGGGCAGTGAGCGATGTGAGGGCAGTGAGCGATGTGAGGACAGTGAGCGATGTGAGGGCAGTGAGGGCAGTGAGCGATGTGAGGACAGTGAGCGATGTGAGGACAGTGAGCGATGTGAGGACAGAGAGCAGTGAGCGATGTGAGGACAGTGAGCGATGTGAGGGCAGTGAGCGATGTGAGGGCAGTGAGCGATGTGAGGACAGAGAGCGATGTGAGGACAGTGAGCGATGTGAGGACAGTGAGCGCTGTGAGGACAGTGAGGACAGTGAGCGATGTGAGGGCAGTGAGCGATGTGAGGGCAGTGAGCGATGTGAGGACAGTGAGTGATGTGAGGACAGTGAGCGATGTGAGGACAGTGAGTGATGTGAGGACAGTGAGCGATGTGAGGGCAGTGAGCGATGTGAGGACAGTGAGCGATGTGAGGACAGTGAGCGATGTGAGGGCAGTGAGCGATGTGAGGACAGTGAGCGATGTGAGGACAGTGAGCGATGTGAGGACAGTGAGCGATGTGAGGACAGTGAGCGATGTGAGGACAGTGAGCGATGTGAGCGATGTGAGGACAGTGAGCGATGTGAGGACAGTGAGCGCTGTGAGGACAGTGAGCGATGTGAGGACAGTGAGCGATGTGAGGGCAGTGAGCAGTGAGCGATGTGAGGACAGTGAGCGATGTGAGGACAGTGAGGACAGTGAGCGATGTGAGGACAGTGAGCGATGTGAGGACAGTGAGCGATGTGAGGACAGTGAGCGATGTGAGGACAGTGAGCGATGTGAGGACAGTGAGCGATGTGAGGACAGTGAGCGATGTGAGGACAGTGAGGACAGTGAGCGATGTGAGGACAGTGAGCGATGTGAGGACAGTGAGCGATGTGAGGGCAGTGAGCGATGTGAGGACAGTGAGCGATGTGAGGACAGTGAGCGATGTGAGGGCAGTGAGCGATGTGAGGACAGTGAGCGATGTGAGGACAGTGAGCGATGTGAGCGATGTGAGCGATGTGAGGACAGTGAGCGATGTGAGGACAGTGAGCGATGTGAGGACAGTGAGCGATGTGAGGACAGTGAGCGATGTGAGGACAGTGAGCGATGTGAGGACAGTGAGCGATGTGAGGACAGTGAGGACAGTGAGCGATGTGAGGACAGTGAGCGATGTGAGGACAGTGAGCGATGTGAGGACAGTGAGCGATGTGAGGGCAGTGAGCGATGTGAGGACAGTGAGGACAGTGAGCGATGTGAGGACAGTGAGCGATGTGAGGACAGTGAGGACAGTGAGCGATGTGAGGACAGTGAGGACAGTGAGCGATGTGAGGACAGTGAGCGATGTGAGGACAGTGAGGACAGTGAGCGATGTGAGGACAGTGAGCGATGTGAGGACAGTGAGCGATGTGAGGACAGTGAGCGATGTGAGGACAGTGAGCGATGTGAGGACAGTGAGGACAGTGAGCGATGTGAGGACAGTGAGGACAGTGAGCGATGTGAGGACAGTGAGCGATGTGAGGACAGTGAGCGATGTGAGGACAGTGAGCGATGTGAGGACAGTGAGCGATGTGAGGACAGTGAGGACAGTGAGCGATGTGAGGACAGTGAGCGATGTGAGGACAGTGAGGACAGTGAGATGAGAGCCTTGACATTAATGCGCAGATTGCCCACGGAGTCTCTCCGGATTGTCCAGAGATCTAGGTTTATCAATCTGCGCATGCAGAGTTCGGGAGTAGGTGCGGAAGAGCGACTATAGCTCGGCAGAGAAAGTGCCGATCGACTTGGGATCGGTCTCTCCGTGTTCAGGAGACTCAGGCGTATAACGGTCTATTGGATCACGTCTCCCTCTCAGGAAAACACAACCCGCTCATTAGTGATTAGTGATCGCTCATTAGTGATTAGTGATCGCTCATTAGTGATTAGTGATCCCTCATCAGTGATTAGTGATCGCTCATCAGTGATTAGTGATCGCTCATCAGTGATTAGTGATCGCTCATCAGTGATTAGTGATCGCTCATTAGTGATTAGTGATCGCTCATCAGTGATTAGTGATCGCTCATCAGTGATTAGTGATCGCTCATCAGTGATTAGTGATCGTTCATTAGTGATTAGTGATCGCTCATTAGTGATTAGTGATCGCTCATCAGTGATTAGTGATCGCTCATCAGTGATTAGTGATCGCTCATTAGTGATTAGTGATCGCTCATTAGTGATTAGTGATCGCTCATTAGTGATTAGTAATCGCTCATCAGTGATTAGTGATCACTCATTAGTGATCGCTCATTAGTGATTAGTGATTGCTCATTAGTGATTAGTGATCGCTCATTAGTGATTAGTGATCGCTCATTAGTGATTAGTGATCGCTCATTAGTGATTAGTGATCGCTCATCAGTGATTAGTAATCGCTCATCAGTGATTAGTGATCGCTCATTAGTGATTAGTGATCGCTCATTAGTGATTAGTGATCGCTCATCAGTGATTAGTGATCGCTCATCAGTGATTAGTGATCGCTCATCAGTGATTAGTGATCGTTCATCAGTGATTAGTGATCGCTCATTAGTGATTAGTGATCGCGCATTAGTGATTAGTGATCGCTCATCAGTGATTAGTGATCACTCATTAGTGATTAGTAATCGATCATCAGTGATTAGTGATCGCTCATTAGTGATTAGTGATCGCTCATTAGTGATTAGTGATCGCTCATTAGTGATTAGTGATCGCTCATTAGTGATCGCTCATTAGTGATTAGTGATCGCTCATTGGTGATTAGTGATCGCTCATTAGTGATCGCTCATCAGTGATCGCTCATCAGTGATTAGTGATCGCTCATCAGTGATTAGTGATCGCTCATTACTGATTAGTGGTCGTTCATTAGTGATTAGTGATCGCTCATTAGTGATTAGTGATCGCTCATTCGTGATTAGTGATCGCTCATTCGTGATTAGTGATCGCTCATCAGTGATTAGTGATAGCTCATTAGTGATTAGTGATCGCTCATCAGTGATTAGTGATCACTCATTAGTGATTAGTGATCGCTCATTAGTGATTAGTGATCGCTCATTCGTGATTAGTGATCGCTCACGCCGTTACCGTTACTGCAAAAAAATGCGGCGCGTTACTATGATTGAACCTGTTTCTTTCATCAGACAGATCTCTGCGCTGAGAGGCTACTGTCCTTCCTTGTTTAGTGGGCAGTGCGCCAGACAAGCACATACATGCTGACGATTGGCTGAGGTTGAGTAAAATGTCATGGTAAGCCAATCAGAGGTAGAGGTGGGCGGGTGCCTCCAGAGTCTGACACACAGCCACAACACGAGCGACTCAGTCAGCGTGAGACCGTGGGTCCATGTAGTGTACGCTTTGAGCCCAAATAATCCAAAACTAATCCAACGGAACAACACAAGCGAGCAGTCAGCGTGAGACCGCGGGTCCATGAGCGTTTTTGTTCACTCTTGTTGTGTGATAAAAAATTAAACGAAAAAAATATATTTTGTCGACCAATAGTCCACTAACGGCAAATTTTGGCCAATCATAGTCGACCATCCAAATCCTTAGTCGGGGACAGCCCTAATATGTACATACATACCAACTATTCGCCTTTTTTATTCTCCACCCATCCATAGCAACACTATTATCACCGACATCTAAGAAGGGAGATCCCCCCTTGAACGGCCCTTCTAAGGTTTCTCTCCTCCACATCGCCTGTGGTGCTTTTTTCCTATTGCTAGGTTTTTCCTAATGTCTAATGTCTGGGAGTGTTGCATTTATTTATTTTACATTTATTTTGGATTTCATGGTGGGTTTTTTGTTCTTGATTTATTGGGATGTTTCTTCTTGAATAGTTTAAAGAAGACTTGTCTGGCCAATGGGGACATTAACTTGTGATTTCGGGCTTTACAAATCAATTTTATTTGCTTTAATATGCATTTATATGTCCAGTGATACAGGTATAAAGACACTATGGTCAGGCACTCTACTACTGGCCCCTGAGCAGCTAACACTGGAGCGTTTAAAGCTGAGGTGCCTTGCTCAAGGGCACAGCTAGCAGGCACGTGCACACATAGAGCCCAACGGGTGCACAAGCACCTACCCCTTTGTGCCTCATAAAAAAGTGCCCTTTTTATGCCAATTATTTTTACCATATTTTCTTTTTTACCTCCATATAGAGAGAGTGATCTGCAATCTGCTTGGGTTGGGGGTGCAATTCCTAACAGGCTCAACCATATGGATAAAAGTTCCCATATTATGTGCATTACACAAACTAAAAAAAAATATTATATTACATTACACAAACTAAAAACAGATATTACATTACATTACACAAACTAAAGACAGATATTACATTACATTACACAAACTAAAAACAGATATTACATTACATTACACAAACTAAAAACAGATATTACATTACATTACACAAACTAAAAACAGATATTACATTACATTACACAAACTAAAAACCGATATTGTCTGAATTACTAGAAGAAAGAAATGCACCACCTTTGGCTGATAGTAATTTATTTCTTTCTTAGGATTTCTTTTGGTCTAATAAATGTTTAAGGTTCTTAGATGGATCCCCTGCTGCCTCCTCTTCCTCTTCCTCCTCCTCATCTTCCTCCTTCTCCTCCTCCTCCTCCTCCTCCTCTTAATCCTCCTCCTCCTACTCTTCCTCATCTTCCTCCTCTTCCTCCTCTTTCTCCTCCTCCTAATCCTCCTCCTCCTCCTGCTCCTAATCCTCCTCTTCCTCCTCCTCCTCCTCCTCCCCCTCCTCCTCCTCCTCCTCATCCTCCTCTTCCTCATCTTCATCCTCCTCCTCTTCCTCATCTTCCTCTTCCTCCTCCTCCTAATCCTCCTCTTCCTCCTCCTAATCCTCCTCTTCCTACTCCTCCTGCTCCTAATCCTCCTCTTCCTAATCCTCCTCTTCCTCCTCCTCCTCCTCCTCCTCCTCCCAATCCTCCTCCTCTTCCTCCTCCTAATCCTCCTCTTCCTCCTCTTCCTCCTCCTCCTCCTCCTCCTCCTCCTCCTCCTCCTCCTCCACGGGGAGCGGTGTACTGGCTCATGTAAAATGGCAGGCCATGCATTATGCAGCAGCTTAGGCCTTTGCGCGGGATCTTCATGTCCTCGGCTGCAGTCCACCTGTTGCTGCTCTGGTCGTAGCGCTCCACCTTGGAGATGGGGAAGAAGTCATTGTAGCCTCCGACCACGAAGAGCAGGTCGTCCAGCACCGCGATGCCAAAGTCCATGCGGGGGGTGATCATGGCGGGCAGGGCGCTCCAGGAGTCAGTCAAGGGGCTGTAGGCCTCCACGCTACGCAGGACGTTTCTACCATCAAACCCTCCCACCTGAGGACAGGACACATGAGAGGAATGTTTTAGTGTGGGGTTAAGGCAGGCAGACACTGTATTAATCCACTTAGGGCAGACCTGGGCATTGTACAGCCCGCGGGCCGGATGATTCTGACCGGCCCGCTAAAGATTACATGATAATAAAAAAAAATTATAATAATAATAATAATAATAATAACAATAATAATAATAATATTTTTTTATTTTTTTTTAAACTTTTTTATTTTCATGTCAACGTTCACACGCTTTTCATGTCAACGTTCACATGCTTATACTTATATATACGCTTACCTAGGATTTGACTTGATTCAACAACCAAGCAGTCGGGGCAAGCCGAAAACGGTGGAAAGTGTGGTTATTTGAAGTTTGGATTTCTTTTTTCACAACTGAGGTAGGTAGATTCAATTTTTAGAGACTAAAGTACAGAAAAAGGGTACCGTTGGGTACCGGTATCAATTCACAGGTACCGGTACCGTATCGGTTCAAATGTGAACGGTACCCATCCCTACTGAACACACAACTGCAGGGCAAGGGCATTTTTGCTCATGAAATGCATAGCCATGTGAAAGCCTTCATGACAAAGTTGCAATTAATTTCAAGGCAACTAGGCAGCAACAATCTCAAACACATGAAAACCCTGAAAGAAGTCAAACCATCAGCTGATCACCGGCACAGGTACTCATCCATGTTGGGAGCACTGCATGATGAATTTTCAAGGCGTTTTCAAGATTTCAAAAAGGTTGAGGATGAAATGCAGCTGGTTTCCTCTCCCTTTACCTGCAGTGTTGATAGTGCACCCACTGATGTTCAGCTTGAACTCATTGATCTGCAGTCTGATTCACTTGAAAGAGCACTTTAAGTCAGCATCACTGCTAGAGTTCTACTCTGCTCTCAAGGAGGAGAACTTTCCAAACATGAGGAGACATGCTCAGAAGATGTTGGTTCTCTTTGGATCCACCTATATGTGAACAGACATTCTCAGTCATGACGTTTACCAAGTCCAGGTACAGATCCTCTCTCACTGATGAACATCTGGCAGCTGTGCTTCGCATCTCCACCTCAGACATGCAACCTGACTTTGATGGACTTGTTAAAGCTCAACAGAGACTGGATTTATCACACTGAATGAAAAAAAAATAGCTGAAGAACACTAAAATGTGGAAATATAACAAGTGAAATGGGACACTTGATCTTTTTTTTTCTTTTTTTTGCACAGTTCTGAAAACATTAAATGTTTAATATAGGCATGTAAAGTAAAAAAGGCTACTGGGACACTTTTCTTTACACAGTTCAGTGACATGTCTTGTTTATTTTGGCTATAAGATGATGTGATGTCTTTAGAAAGCTAAGAAAATCCTTGTTTCAATAGTATATGAAACTCAAAATAATAACTTTATTTGTATAGCACTTTTTCATACATGCCCTTTGTTATTAATGTTTCACATTTTGTTTATCATTTTGGAAATAAATTCTATTTGAATAAATTATATTTTTGAAAGCTAACCTCACCTTTTAATTACCAAATAATAACATACACTCTTACCAGGGGTCAAAACAATGCCATTTACTGCTTTTTATATAGAAATAAAATTTATATTATGCATAATTGAGTTTGGAATTTTGGCCCGGCCCTCCAACATATTTTCAGTTGCTCATTCGGCCCCCCGGGAAAAATAATTGCCCACCCCTGACTTAGGGAAATGAGGGCATCACAGAAGCATTGAAAGTCAAATGATACATATCTATAGAAATATCTAGTATAAAGCATTTGTCTCTGTGTGCACCGACCGCATAGACTTGTCCTCTGTATAAAGCGACTCCCACTCCGCCACGCCTGCTGCTCATGGGGGCGATCAGAGTCCACTGGTCGGTGTCTGGGCTGTAGCACTCAGCTGTGAGCAGACACTCCGTCAGGGTGAAGCCACCACAGATGTAAACCTGTAATAAGAAAGAATATTCTAATTTAGTTTATATATTCCATTTGATTTCATTCTACTTTAATTGTCTGTTAATGTTGATGCACCAAAGGACCCAGACACATCTTTTGTATGTGCAAGCTTACTTGGCAATAAACACATTTATGATTTCTGCTCTAACGTTCCTTGTGTTCATCTAGCACCCTGTGTCCCTCAGTTCCACCCACCTTGCCCTGGAGGGCTGCTGCCCCGGCGTCGTCCCTGTGCTCCAGCATGGGTGAGATCACTGTCCACTGGTTGGTTTCAGGCTCGTAGCGCTCGGCGGTGTTCAGTCGCACGTGTCCGTCATACCCTCCCATGGCGTAGATACAGCCATCCAACGCGACCACGCTGAGCTCACTGCGGCGTGAGTGCATGGGAGCCGCCTGCAGCCAGCTGCGATTGACGGGGTTGAACCTGCACACACTGCTGAGACGTTCATAGCCGTCCCAGTCGCCGACGCAGTAGACCAGACCGTGGAGATAAGCGCTGCCGTGGCCCCACCGGCGACTCTCCCCCTGAACGCTCACGTCCATCCATCCACCGGCTTGGATATCGTAAGCCTCCATGCCAATGGTCATGCTGTCATGACACCAGCCTCCGATGGCCAATAGGACCTCCCTGGGCAGGCGTGGGCGGGTCAGGGGGTTTGGGAGCCTGTCGGAGCCAGGGGGGTTCAGGATGCTGAGGATGAGGGGCCTGCAGTCGTGGCTGTCCCTCACCACAGGGTTGTTCTGGACATTGCTCCTGAAGTAGTCAGGCCTCATCAAGCCCATGCGAACCTGGGAAGAGACAAGCAGACAGCGGGTACAACTTAGACATCGGTTGTAGACGGTTTCTGTTGCTAGGGAACAGTTTGGACCCAAATGTTTGAGAACCACTGTACTAGGGAACCTAGTGTTGTTTTAATGTAATGCACAGTAATACAATTAGTTACCTTGGGCAGCAGCAAAGGGATGTGTGTTTTACGCTCCTCACGGGAGTGGTCGATCCAACGGAGGACGGCCTCAAACACCGTCTCCTCGCTCTTCACGTTCAGATCATCCCTCTCGATGATGTCCACCAGTTGCTGCAGGGACAGCTCCACAAACTCCTGTGAGACGTGCAACATCTCCTCAAAGTGGCACACGATGCAGAGATGGGCCTTGCGCCTCAGGTCAGGGCAGCAGTAGATGTCCGTGAACCTCCAGATGCCAACACAGTTTTCCAGAGACAGCTGGCCTTCTAGGAAGTCAGAGCACGCTCCTACTATGCCAGTGACGCGAAGCTGGTCTGCAGCCACCAGAAGCTCTTCCACGTTCTCTGCTGTCACCAGCACGAACCGTGTGTAGGAGTACTCTATGATGAGCTGCATCATACCCGGGGACACCCCAGGGATAGTGTAGACTGCTTTCTCTGAGTCACTCCAGCGAGTGAAGAGGGCTCTGTGGGACGCAGAGTATAGAGATATCTGATGAGTAAACAGTAAGCAACATTCTGTCCTGTGTAGTAATATATGTTCACTGTAGAAGTATAGCGTCTTAGCACAGTAGAAGTATAGTATCTTTTTACAGTAGAAGTACAGTATAGTATCTGTTTACAGTAGAAGTACAGTATAGTATCTGTTTACAGTAGAAGTACAGTATAGTATCTATTTACAGTAGAAGTGCAGTATAGTATCTTTTTACAGTATAAGTACAGTATAGTATCTGTTTACAGTAGAAGTACAGTATAGTATCTGTTTACAGTAAAAGTACAGTATGGTATCTGTTTACTAACCAAGTTAACCTGAATCAAGCTAACCTGAACCAAGCTAACCTGAACCAAGCTAAACTTACCTGAAATAGTCACTGCAGTCACACAGGAGGGCCTTGTGGGCATTCAACTCAGTGCTGTTGACTTTAATAACCACATCACAGAACCTTCCCTCCAGAGGCAGCTCATTAAGGATTGTACAGGACATTGTTTCCTTTTCCATGTGGGGATTTTAAATTGTATCTACAGAATATATTCAAGCTTATAGACAAATAGCCAGAAACAACAAGTGAGATCTTCACTTGTCTTCTGAGATCTGAGAGCTTCTGAGAGAATTGTTTAATATTGTTCTAGAATGCTCTATTATGACATCATACTGTGACATCACAAATGTTCTAGAATGTTTGATTATGACATCATACTGTGACATCACAAATGGTCTAGAATATCTATTATGACATCATACTGTGCCATCACAAATGTTCTAGAATGTTTGATTATGACATCATACTGTGACATCCAGTGATGGGAATAATGGTGTTATAAATAACGTTAGTTTTTTCAGTAAGGTAAGTTGTCGTATGCTGAGGCGGTTAGCAGGGTAGGACAGGGCAGCCAAGAAAGGGTGCAGGGGGTTGGAGGAGGGCATGTGGCAGAGAGGGTAGAGCAGGAGGATAGAGAGAGGGTAAGGGAGGAGAAATTAGGTATTGTGGCCTTCGTGGCAGGGGTAGTTACTAGTATGGCAGAGGCTAAGGGTAGAACAGAGATGGTGAAGATGATTGTTAGGATAGCGGTTCAACATCTGGGATTGGAAGGTCTGGACTGGGAGGTGGTGCTTAGGGAATTGGCTGAGGGGGCTGCGAGGGACAAAGCAGCTCAGAATAAGATTGCAGGGGGCAAGGAGGGTCCCGCGGAGGGGGGCTCAGGCAGGAAGTAGCAGTATTAGCTGCACTCCAATGGACAATGTAGGGGATGACGGGTTCCAGTAGACTGCGGGAAAAGAAGAAGAAGAAGAAGAAGAAGAAGAAGAAGAAGAAGAAGAAGAAGAAGAAGAAGAAGAAGAAGAAGAAGAAGAAGAAGAAGAAGAAGAAGAAGAGCCCATCAAAAGAATTGCGGAGGGCAGTAATACGCCACGATGCGTCTACACTGCCGGAAATTCAAATAAGAAGAAGAAGAAGAAGTATTACTCTTCCAATCTTAATAACGCCGTTACTGTTATTAAAACTAATCCAACGAACAACACAAGCGAGCAGTCAACGACAGACGGGTCCATGAGTGTTTTTTGTTCACTCTTGTGTTAGTTGTGTTGCAGCGCAGGGCACTACAGTAGTGGAGGCTCTACTCTGCTGACATAGTGCTGCACTTCCTGGTTTAATAGCAGTCTTCAGGTGCTCAGAGTCAGAGATATATATAGCTGTATGTCATGCATGTCTTAAATGTCATGATTAGATTTGTTTAGATGATTAGATTAGATTCTTATATCTGTATGTTGTGTATGTCATAAATGTCATGAATTGAAAATGGGGGACCCTGATGTAAACAAGACGAAAGTCTCTGGTCTGCATCCCCTTAACAATTGTGTGTATTGAGCTGTACTGCACTGTACCCATTCTGCAATCTGTTAATTAAAATGTTCAATCAATCAGCATATATTCGTTATTTATTTTTGGTATAGTGCTTAACAAGCATAATTTAATGTTGCCCAGTTGTGGCCTGTTGAGGGGCAATACATATCAAAAGTTCAAAAACATCTATTGTGTTTGTATTTGTATGATCCACTATATAAACATAGTAATTATAATATCTACATACATGGCATTTGATTGGAGGCTAGTCTCACTTTGTCCCACAGCAACATTAAAATAGTTTAGATTTGTGTATGTTGTTTATGTAAAAAATGTACTTGAAAGTAACGCAATAGTTACTTTCTGAAGTAACTAGTTACTTTTATCATTTGTAACTGGGTAAGTAATTTAGTTACTTTTTGGAAGAAGTAACTAGTAACTGTAACTAGTTACTTTTTAAAAGTAACTTGCCCAACACTGCTCATTAGTGATTAGTGATCGCTCATTAGTGATTAGTGATTGCTCATTAGTGATTAGTGATCGCTCATTAGTGATTAGTGATCGCTCATCATTAGTGGTCCAATTGAAAGGGATTTGGTTCAGAATCAAATGATACGACGCCAAATGATGAAAGCAGGGTAGGTCTAGGTTGAAAATAACCTTTAATTATCTTCATTAACCTCAAACTGAAAGTCAAGGGACATGCAATCAAGTCCAGAGGTTTGTCACAATATTCTGTTAATTTCTAATTACAGTCATAATCGTGTCAGGCTGAAAAGCGGGAGGCGGACGTGAGGTATGTCAAGTGTTCTGCTCTGTTTACTGGAAGTCAGTGTTGTAGTTCTGTAGTTCTGTTTACTGGAAGTCAGTTCTGTAGTTCTGTAGTTCTGTTTACTGGAAGTCAGTGCTGTAGTTCTGTAGTTCTGTTTACTGGAAGTCAGTGTTGTAGTTCTGTTTACTGGACGTCAGTTCTGTAGTTCTGTAGTTCTGTTTACTGGAAGTCAGTGCTGTAGTTCTGTAGTTCTGTTTACTGGAAGTCAGTGTTGTAGTTCTGTAGTTCTGTTTACTGGAAGTCAGTGTTGTAGTTCTGTAGTTCTGTTTACTGGAAGTCAGTTCTGTAGTTCTGTTTACTGGAAGTCAGTGTTGTAGTTCTGTAGTTCTGTTTACTGGAAGTCAGTTCTGTAGTTCTGTTTACTGGAAGTCAGAGTTGTAGTTCTGTAGTTCTGTTTACTGGAAGTCAGTTCTGTAGTTCTGTTTACTGGAAGTCAGAGTTGTAGTTCTGTAGTTCTGTTTACAGGAAGTCAGTTATGTAGTTCTGTAGTTCTCTGTTTACTGGAAGTCAGTTCTGTAGTTCTCTGTTTACTGGAAGTCAGTTCTGTAGTTCTCTGTTTACTGGAAGTCAGTTCTGTAGTTCTCTGTTTACTGGAAGTCAGTTCTGTAGTTCTCTGTTTACTGGAAGTTAGTGTTGTAGTTCCCGAGTCCAGGACTGATCTTCAGGACTTGTGAGTCGACTTGGACTTGAGCACTGATGACTTGGACTCGAGCATCGACTGCATTCAGACTCGGAAGGTGCAGACGAGGACTCGGACTTGTTAATTGATAAATAGTTATTTATTTAATTTCTTTTGTAACAGGCCCTAATCATTTGGCATAAGATATTGATGGCTAGTGCATTTGTTTGGCTATTGTGTCACAAAGTAAATAAACTCCCTTTGAAACGGTGACCGCTGTGTCATTTATGTTTAATGTTGACCTTGTTTTATTTGTACGTCGGCTCTTTGACGGCCAGAGTGGAGTGGACTCAACCTGGAGGACTCGGACTAGGGTGATGGGGACTCGACTCGGGCTCTTCTTTGGTGACTCGGACTCGAACACTGGGGACTCGAGACTCGACTCGGACTCGAGATGTAGTGACTGGACTACAACACTGGTGTGTTATGAGTTAGGGTTAGGATTAGCACAATGCACACATAGCTTAGTGATGTCCAGTTCATATGAAGTGTTACAGAATAGTTGCACCGTCTTTCTCAAGGCTTGAATATTAATCTTTAACCTTTCTGCTTCCTTCAGCTACACCTTCCCTTCACGATCGATTGATTGATTGAATGTGAGACAGGTGAGATCAACAAGGGATCAAATCTCAGTCAGTCAGTCAGTCAGTCAGTCAGTCAGTCAGTCAGTCAGTCAGTCAGTCAGTCAGTCAGTCAGTCAGTCAGTCAGTCAGTCAGTCAGTCACTCAGTGTTGTGATGAAGACTCACTCAGTGTTGTGATGAAGACTCACTCAGTGTTGTGATGAAGACTCACTCAGTGATGTGATGAAGACTCACTCAGTGTTGTGATGAAGACTCACTCAGTGATTTGATGAAGACTCACTCAGTGTTGTGATGAAGATGTGATGAAGACTCACTCAGTGTTGTGATGAAGATGTGATGAAGACTCACTCAGTGTTGTGATGAAGACTCACTCAGTGTTGTGATGAAGACTCACTCAGTGATGTGATGAAGACTCACTCAGTGTTGTGATGAAGACTCACTCAGTGTTGTGATGAAGACTCACTCAGTGTTGTGATGAAGACTCACTCAGTGTTGTGATGAAGACTCACTCAGTGTTGTGATGAAGACTCACTCAGTGTTGTGATGAAGACTCACTCAGTGATGTGATGAAGACTCAGTCAGTGTTGTGATGAAGACTTACTCAGTGATGTGATGAAGACTCAGTCAGTGATGTGATGAAGATGTGATGAAGACTCACTCAGTGATGTGATGAAGACTCAGTCAGTGATGTGATGAAGATGTGATGAAGACTCACTCAGTGATGTGATGAAGACTCAGTCAGTGTTGTGATGAAGATGTGATGAAGACTCACTCAGTGATGTGATGAAGACTCACTCAGTGTTGTGATGAAGATGTGATGAAGACTCACTCAGTGTTGTGATGAAGACTCACTCAGTGTTGTGATGAAGACTCAGTCAGTGTTGTGATGAAGATGTGATGAAGACTCACTCAGTGATGTGATGAAGATGTGATGAAGACTCACTCAGTGATGTGATGAAGACTCAGTCAGTGTTGTGATGAAGATGTGATGAAGACTCACTCAGTGATGTGATGAAGACTCACTCAGTGTTGTGATGAAGATGTGATGAAGACTCACTCAGTGTTGTGATGAAGACTCAGTCAGTGTTGTGATGAAGATGTGATGAAGACTCACTCAGTGTTGTGATGAAGACTCACTCAGTGTTGTGATGAAGATGTGATGAAGACTCACTCAGTGTTGTGATGAAGACTCAGTCAGTGTTGTGATGAAGATGTGATGAAGACTCACTCAGAGTCTCAGTGTTGTGATGAAGATGTGATGAAGACTCACTCAGTGTTGTGATGAAGACTCAGTCAGTGTTGTGATGAAGACTCACTCAGTGTTGTGATGAAGACTCACTCAGTGTTGTGATGAAGACTCACTCAGTGTTGTGATGAAGATGTGATGAAGACTCACTCAGTGTTGTGATGAAGATGTGATGAAGACTCACTCAGTGTTGTGATGAAGACTCAGTCAGTGTTGTGATGAAGACTCAGTCAGTGTTGTGATGAAGACTCACTCAGTGTTGTGATGAAGACTCAGTCAGTGTTGTGATGAAGACTCAGTCAGTGTTGTGATGAAGACTCAGTCAGTGTTGTGATGAAGACTCAGTCAGTGTTGTGATGAAGACTCAGTCAGTGATGAAGGACCTCAACACAAGAAGGACCTCTTCCTTTCTTCTCACCCACTGAAGGAAATACACCCTTAGAGGGACACGCCTCCCGAGAGTCATTACAATCCATCCAAAAAGCAACAGTCTTTTGGTTTTTGAGATATTTTAAGCAGCAGACATTATGGGACGTCTGTAGCACTGCATGTGGAAATGACAATAATGTCATAAGTATTGCATTATCAAAGTGTGTGTTCTCTTGAACTGTTTCCATCTTTTCAGAAGCCAGCGTCGAGGACAGAGGGTCTGTGTCGGAGTACAAGGTATCTCATGATCTGCAAGGCTCTGTGTCAAAGTACAAGGGATCTCATGATCTGCAAGGCTGTGTCGGAGTACAAGGGATCTCATGATCTGCAAGGCTGTGTCGGAGTACAAGGGATCTCATGATCTGCAAGGCTGTGTCGGAGTACAAGGGATCTCATGATCTGCAAGGCTCTGTGTCGGAGTACAAGGGATCTCATGATCTGCAAGGCTCTGTGCATATCTGTTGCATACTCCTCTAATATCGGAGGGATCGCTTGCTACTGTACTTGGAACCACACCCAATCTAATAATGATAGAATATATCAATCAGTGAGTTGTTTGCTAAAGACAGTGTGTGCGTGTGTGTGTGTGTGTGTGTGTGTGTGTGTAACCTTCGTACTGTCTTGTACCTATACTACTATGCGAATATGTCTTTACTAAGAAGCTGTCCTTGAAGCGGGTGGTTTTTGAGAGGATGGACTTGAAGCGCCTCCCTGAATACTATCTCTTGCAATTCAATCCAATGCTGTTCTCTTTTGAATGCAGGTTTTATCCACATTGCGACTGCATTAACTTTGGAAACGGGCTCCTCTTGTGCCAATCAGCGTCGTTATGCTGCTGTTGTCATGGATACGGCTGCACTGGCTGTTCATTGGCTCAGAGTGAGTGGAAACCGCCTCACGTCATTAATTAGCGTTAAGCCGCACACCACCAGCTCTCTCAAACACTACTTATCACTTTTCCTCGCACCTCATATCTCTGTTTTGCCTTTTCCTTTAATTAAACCTCATCTGTTTGTGTCATATCCGTGGCTCCTATATCCATCTACCCTCTCCATAGATCCTTTTCTCTGCAACGCCTTTCTGCCCTTCACTTCTTTCTGTTGTCTTAAAGGCTAGGAAGGTTGTGGTGCCGCTTTCAAATATATGTTTAGTCGAAAAAGGGGTGCGACGCTCGAAAAATATAACCAACTCCTCCATTAGAAAAATTATAGAATCTTTTATTGTATTAAAAGCATGTACTGTGGCGGCTAGGTGGTGCAGTGGGCAAGGCGCTCACCACCAATGCAGGAGACGCTGGGTTCGAGCCCAGCTCTCCGCATTGCTATCATCTTGGCTGGTCGTTCATACTAATACAATTGGCAGTATTAGGGGGTGGGAAGCTGATGGGTGGGGATCGGACGTTGTGGACAGCGACTCCTACAGGTCGGTTGGTGCGCCTGCGCAGCAGAATCAGGAAGCGACGGGGGCGGCGTGTCCCTCCCACGCAGACCCCCGCCGCTGAGAGATCGCACTGTGCAGGTGAAAAGATGTGACGGCTGCCTCATCGAGTACCGGAGGGGACACGTGATGCAAGGCTTCGTCCACATTGCAGCCGGCCTGTGGGAGGCATGGCCTAACAACGTTCGAGACAGGGGAGGGTAGAATTGGACGATACGAAATTGGGATGGGAGAAAAATAGAAAATGGGAGAAAAAGTAGATAAAAAAAGAAAAAGCATGTACTGTACGTTCTGGTCGGAACATACGTGCATATCCTTGGAGTGGAGTTGAGTCTCTTCTCTGTTCTCTGTTCTCTCCTCCAGTCGACTCCGTCATCCACACAGGACGAGACCGGCCGCGCCGCGGTGGTCATTACTACATTCACAGTCGCCACGAAGCCGGCGGCAGGTTAGCGGCACTGACCTTTGGAGAAGAGCAGGAGTCATTACGGCACATTGCAGGTTAGCCGTGTCGGGGGGCCGCGGCCCGTCCTCGGAGCGGGGGCTTCGGCAGGGGAAAATAACGATGTAATTGTGTTGTTGGCCATCCGTCAACAGTACAATGTGTTAGTGTTGCGTATCTTTAGCTTCCTGGCCGCGGAGCGAGAGCAGCAGCAGCCGGGGTGAGAGAAGAGGAGTATGAAGCGCTGCGGCTGATGAGGTGATTCATCCGGCCTTTTCTCTCTCCAATTACCCGGCGGGGGGTGAGGGGGGGGGTGTGATTGTGAATTATAGAGCAATATGTATCAGTGCTTTGTGTAAGTAGAGGACAGCGAGAGCAACTTTTCACCATTAGGTGAAACTCTAAAAGACTTGGATAATGCATTCTACCATCAGTGTGTCGTTACGTAGATTGTTCATGGCCGCGCAGAGCACTTACTGTAGGAAGACCTCATTGAACACGTTCCGGATGAAGGGAGCCTGTTTAAAACTGTGAGTGTGCACGTAATTCTCTCCGTCTTAGTTTGGAGACTGACCCCAAGTGTTTGTAGGCATAGCGAGAAAGTTAAATACATAAAGATAGCTGTTTCAGTGAGCAAAGCTAATTCTGATGAACTTGAAAGTAAGATCTCCCACCTGTAGATTCAGATTCAGATTCCTTTATTGTCACTTATTTCAGTACATTACAGCAAGAAGAGTGACAATCTATTTATTGTGGTCCCCCGACGCAGGGGTTCCCAAAGTCGGGGTCGCGACCCACAGGAGGGTCGCTAGCCACCGGCGCGGGGGGGGGGGGGGGGGGGGGCTGGGGGGGCGCCAGGTGATTTCCAATTTTTTTCTTTATGCAGTCAGGCCACTGAACTTAGAAGCAGGCCAGGACAGTGTTTCTAGTTGCAGCAGCGCAATAGTTATATAACCTAGGTGGGGAACAACCAGGAGATCACTGCAAATCACACAAGTTGGAGAACTATCTCTCTCTCTCTCTCTCTTGCTCTCTCACACACACAAAGGGAGCCGCATGTGATTGGTGGAGGCGGGACCCTTACAAAAAACTGTTTGTTGCTAATCATTGACACATGCTAGCCTGTAATAATCCCCCCCAGTCAAATCTACTTTGCATTTGATATATTGCAAATATATGCCATCACACACACTGGCATTTAAAGGGTTAGAATTATAAAATGTATATGTGGTGTTATGATCAGGGCTGAAGTTCAATAAAAGATTGTATTATTTTCAATCTGACATTACAAAAAAACTGAAAATCCATCAAATATCAGTGTTGTTGCTAATCATACATATGCTAGCCTGTTTTTTAACAATAATTTGTGATGCCATCACAAACACTGGCATTTAAAGTATTTTAATGAGGCTATTATTATTATCATTATTATTTTGCAACAAGTTAGCCCTCTCATAAATAGCACATATAAATGAATAACTAACTTTTTTTTTATCCACTTTTTCTCCCATTTTCTATTTTTCTCCCATCGCAATTTCGTATCGTCCAATTCAACCCTCCCCTGTCTCGAACGCTGTTTCTTGCCTCCCACAAGCCGGCTGTAATGTGGACGAAGCCATACATTGCACGAGTCCCCTCCGGTACTCGAGGTAGCAGCCATCGCATCTTTTCACCTGCACGGCGCGATCTTTCAGCGTCAGGGGTCTGCGCTTTGGAGGGACGCCACCCCCGTCGCTTCCTGATTCTACTGCGCAGGCGCACCAACCGACCTGTAGGAGTCGCTGTCCACAATGTCCGATCCCCACCCATCAGTTTCCCACCCTCTAATACTGCCAAATATATTAGTACGAACGACCAGCCAAACTGAAAGCAATGTGGAGAGCTGGGCTCGAACCCAGCGTCTCCAGCATTGGTGGTGAGCGCCTTGCCCACTGCACCACCTAGCCGCCCAACTAGTTTCTCTTTCAAACCTTCAACTCAACTGTAATATGAACATATGGTGTGAAAATAATGTGCTTTCTATTATGCTTGAGACCAATTCTCTACCGCAATGTAAGCAGTCTGTTTAATAAATAATTGCCAAGTCTTCCAAACCAGTCACTGCGGTAACTGGCACGATCGTGAAGTTGTCCCTGAAAAAGTAAACTCAAGAGCAAGAGCGGCCGCCAGGTAATCGGAAGGTTCCCGGTTCGATTCCAACTCCTCCCGGCAGCGCGTCAAAGTGTCCTCGAGCAAGACACTTAAAGGAACACGCCAACTTGTTGGGAACCTACTTCCAGTGAATGACGCTAAGCTAGGCTAACTGTGTGGGTCTTCCTACTCCTACTGCATGCACAGAAGAAGAGGGGAGGATGCGACCCTCTTTGCGCCGCCCCTGTGCCTCAAATAGATCCGCTATCAGCTCTATCTTTAATCTTTCAAAATGTTCAGTTGCTATCGCTATCAGCTCTATCTTTAATTTTTCTAAATGTTCAGTTGTTATTGCATGCACTCATCTGTGTTTCACTACACACATGAGTGCATGCTTACCAACTGTCAGTCTGCAACACTACTATCACCGACATCTAAGAAGGGAGATCCCCCCTTGAATGGCCCTTCTAAGGTTTCTCTCCTCCACACTGCCTGTGGTGCATTTCTTCATATTGTTAGGTTTTAGTGAGTTTTTCCTTACCTTCGCATGGGGTATGTCTGGGAGTGTTTGCATTCATTCATTTATTTTAAATTTGTTGGACCTTATGGTGTTCTTGTTTTGTTCTTGACTTATTGTTATGTTTCTTCTTGACTTGTTTAAAGAAGACGTGTCCGGCCCATGCGGACATTAACGTGTGTTGTCGGGCCTTACAGATACATTTGATTTGATTTGATTTGGTGTGGCAGGTCTTGGAAGTTGTACAAAATTGCATACCTTTCACCTTGGCATGTTTCTCGTCTTCTTCTTTTCTTCTTTTTATACTGGATGGCCGGATGGCTTTTGCCTCTTCATAGTTCTCTAACGTTAGTCTTTCTTTCCTCAACGCTCAATTCTATAAACACTTGACCGATACCCATCAATGCACAGCGCTCTAGCATGTTCTGACTGTGAACACCTAAAGCTGAGGCTCAGACCGACCGACCGACCGTCCGTTTTAGATTTTTAGGCAACCGCCTATATCGCCTGTGGGAAGCTCCGCCCTCACACACCTTATTGTCTAATGTAACCAGGTCTTTACTGCCCTCCTCAAAGGGATTCCCATTGCTCAGCAACACCTCCATCAGGTCTTTGGCATGGCGTTGACATTGGTGCTGAGATGCAGATCCTTTCTTGTGATGAGGACGTTCCTCACAATCATCGTATGTTCTTCACAATCAACTGTTGTTTACAGTTCTCATATCTAACTCTAGTTCTCCACATATTTATTGTCTCATTGTGTGAAATATCATATAAGATATGCTCCAATCATGTTTATTTTATTTGTATTCAATTACTCATTCATGAAAACTTAGGTACAGGCACCAACATCACCATTCTAGGTTTAATAGAATAAAAGTTATGAAGCGTAATTCGAAATAAATACAGAAATTGCAGCCATCTTTGATTTTTGCCATACCAGAATATTCAAAACATCAATATTTGAACTCCAGTTGATTCCTCACACAGTATTAACTTAAAATAGCAATACAACATTATATTACACAGCAATTGTGTGAACATTAAGAAGTTTTTAAAGAATTCATGATTTCGATTGTGGCCATTTTGGATACGTTTTTATAAAATTCAACTGGTTCCTTGACACTCAAGCCAAAATTGTTCTATAGATCCTTATCTTCAAATTAGAAGTGGAAACGAAACTTTCGCATATACATTTTAAATGACTGAGTGTCCAGGCACCCCACTATCAGAAAAGTGTGTGGTGTTCTGGTCAGCAGGAGATGTGCATCTCTGGCAGCTTATGGTCAGTGGCATTGTTCGTCAAATAGTGTTGAACTTGAGTGTTACACCCTGAGTGCATAGTAAAATAGACATATTAGCATGGTAGGTAGTAGTATACGGATAGTAACATAGTACATAGTAGTAAGGTACTAGTAAAAGACAGTTATTTATATATATATTATATTGTAGAAATCATCGGAATAGAGAAACGCACAATTTCTATCAGTTTAAAGCCGTGTGTCATTTATTTCGCAGTAGCACAAGTGACAGCTGTCAGAACTATGCCGGGCTAGCTTCTGACAGCTCGTAGTAATCAAACATTTATCAATGAAACCCCACACAGGGTGTCTCCTCTCAGCCCAACCCCAAAACCAACCTCCTTAAAGCCCAACCTCCAGGTTAAACCCTACTGATCAATTATGGGTAGTTTACATCATTGGTATATAATTTCATTATTTATTTTTTTCCATTTGACACCGGAAATGCCACTCTGAAAGAGTTAAAAAGGTCCATGCACGAATAACATGCACGCGCGAATCAAAAAAGCTTATCAAACGCCGACGTCACAACAGGTCAACAGGACAACAGGTGCATATTAATGAGCCGAATCTAAAAGCTTATCAGACGCTAGCACCTAGCACGGCCGTGACGTCACTTCGGGAAACGTATGCCTTATGTCCGTCCGGGTCATAGTACTAGATCAATGGTGGCTCACTCGGTGCATCACAGTTAGCCTATATCTCCGCCGTCCCTGCTACACGCAGTCGGGACCACTACACTCACTGACGTTAGCCTATAGCCCGCCGTCCCTGCGGGTGGTTCTCTCCTCTTTGTGTGCCCCCGTCCCCGCGGAGGAGCTTGTGGACTCGACGGCGGCGGCGGCCGCGGGGCGCCGGAGCCCGCAGCGCTTGTTAGCTCATAGCTATCGTGTAACACTAGCCTTTGCGGGCTCGGGCGCCCTGCGGCTGCCGCCGTCGTCGCGTCCATGGGCCCCCCGGCAGGGCACCCGTGGGGACGGGTCGGGGTGTACAGAGAGGAGAGAACCATTTTGGGTCGGCCGTTCATGCCGGCCAGCGAGCCGGATGTCGGGATATGTTGTTAGCACAATAGCTACCAAGCTAAGCTATGTTATCTACTAACGTTATAAACACAATATGTGTACAACGACACAATGATTTACATTATTACAAATATGGTAACGTGGTTGTGGCTTTTACAAATAGTGGTTAGCTTTAGAGATGGATGGATGGCTATAATCACGGAGCAATAGTGAGGTGAAACAGATACATTTCCATTCGGCTAGTAGTAGCAAGCATATATCTATGGTCAGGGGTGTAGCTCCAGATTCTGGGCCCCATGAAAGAATGTATTTGTAGGCCCCCAGTAAATGCGAGCGCGAGCGGAATTTTTTTGTGGCCATTTTTTTATTGATAATAATATGGTTTTTACCTATACATTCGGATCAGCAGTTCAGCACCTGCACTGTTGGTGGGTGAGCCTAGTAAAGGATGTCGCATTGCGTTCATCTTCATGAATGGACCAATGCAATAGTCTACCAAAGCCCCCCCTCTCTCTCTATATATCTCACACACACACACTTCAGAAACAAACATAGTATCAATGAGAGCATCAATAATACACCTGAGTGATGTCTAGTAAAAAAAAAAAAAAAATTTTTTTTTTTTTGGGCCCCCCCCCAGTGCTGGGCCCTTGGATTCATCCTAAGCTACCCCCCCCCAGCTACGCCCCTGTCTATGGTAGCAAGGCTCTCTGCCTGCCACTAGCTGTGTGACTCTCAGCGCCCCCTGGTGAGTCCCCTGTTGTCCTGCACCTGTTGTGACGATCATTTCGATTACACACACACGTTATGAACCATTGAATAAAATATGCACGTGCGTGGTGATTGTGTTGGGCAGACAAAATGTTTGATAAAAACACTAAAACTGGGTCAATTTCAATACTTTTTTTTCCCCTTCTTCATGAAAGCCACTGTTGGCCTAGTCCACATTGTTTATTGAACAAAAATACAACGTGGAGGTTGACCTTTAAAGTGACAGTGCCCCATCAACACATCAAAACAATACCATGGGGAATTATGTCTCTATAGAACCCACTACAATATAAATATTATATTTATTAAGAAGGTTATTTATTTATTTGCATCTCAGATATAGACGTAAGAGGTGTGTTTCTATATGGGTGACATGTCCCCATACACAGGGCATACGAGGGCATTCGCATGCAGTCACCAGCTCTCCACCCAATCCAATTCCTATATGGGAGATTTCCCACAACCTGTTAAGACGGCACTCTCTTACGTTAAGACAGCACTCTCTAACGCCACCATCGCCAAAACACCAAAAGAGCATCAAATCACTGACCTCTAGGACCATCATTCAGGTCATAGTACCAGTTAGATTAGATTACATTGAAATGTATTGTCATCATACAGCATAAGTACATTACAATGAAAATAAGTGGGGCATCCAACCCGAGTGCAAATGTAACAGTAAAGTGCAATAGTAATATTAATATAGTGATTAAGCTGGGTATAAGATATATACATTTGTTCTACTGAGTATAATGTACTGTATGAGTTGTAATATATTTAAATGTTTCAAAAATGTTCTTATGTACCCCAGTTGCTATTGCATGCACATATTTGTGTTTTATTACACGTATATGTACATACATACCAACTATTTGCCTGTTTTATTCTCCACCCATCCATAGCAACACTATTATCACCGACATCCAAGAAGGGGGATCCCCCCTTGAAAGGCCCTTCTATGGTTTCTCTCCTCCACATCGCCTGTGGTGCTTTTTTCCTATTGCTAGGTTTTTCCTTACCTTCGCTGGGGTATGTCTGGGAGTGTTGCATTTATTACTTTACATTTATTTTGGATTTCATGGTGGATTTTTTGTTCTTGATTTATTGGGATGTTTCTTCTTGAATAGTTTAAAGAAGATTTGTCCTGCCCATGGGGACATTAACTTGTGATTTCAGGCTTTACAAATCAATTTGATTTGATTTAATATGCATTTATATGTCCAGTGATAAAGGTATAAAGACACTATGGTCAGGCACTCTACTACTGGCCCCTGAGCAGCTAACACTGGAGCGGTTAAAGCTGAGGTGCCTTGCTCAAGGGCACAGCGAGCAGGCACATGCACACATAGAGCCCGACGGGTACACAAACTAAAAACAGATATTGTCTGAATTACTAGAAGAAAGAAATGCACCACCTTTGGCTGATAGTAATTTATTAATTTCTTAGGATTTCTTTTGGTCTAATAAATGTGTAAGGTTCTTAGATGGATCTCCTGCTGCCTCCTCCTCCTCTTCCTCCTCCTCCTACTCTTCCTCATCTTCCTCCTCCTCTTCCTCCTCCTCCTCCTCCTCCTCCTGCTCATCCTCCTCCTCCTCCTCCACGGGGAGCAGCGTACTGGCTCATGTTAGGCAGGCCATGCATTATGCAGCAGCTTAGGCCACCTCCTCCTCCTCCTGCTCCTCCTCCTCCTCCTAATCCTCCTCCTGCTGCTGCTCCTGCTCCTCCTCTTCCTCCTCTTCCTGCTCCTGCTCCTCCTCCTAATCCTCCTGCTCCTCCTGCTCTTCCTCCTCTTCCTCCTCCTCCTCCTCCTCCTCCTCCTCCACGGGGAGCGGCGTACTGGCTCATGTTAAATGGCAGGCCATGCATTATGCAGCAGCTTAGGCCATAGCGCTGGGTCTTCATGTCCTCGGCTACAGTCCACTTGTCGCTGCTCTGGTCATAGCGCTCCACGTTGGAGATGGTGATGGTGATGGTGCTGAAGTTAGTGATGCCTCCGACCACGAAGAGCAGGTCGTCCAGCACCGCGATGCCAAAGCGGCTGCGGGGGTGAGCATGGCGGGCAGGGCGCTCCAGGAGTCAGTCAAGGGGCTGTAGGCCTCCGCGCTACGCAGGACTCCCCAGTCCCACCCTCCCACCTGAGGACAGGACACATGAGAGGAATGTTTTAGTGTGTGGCTCAGGCAGGCAGACACTGTATTAATCCATTTAGGGAAATGAGTGCATCACAACAGCATTGCAAGTCAAATGATACATATCTATAGAAATATCTAGTATAAAGCATTTGTCTCTGTGTGCACCTACCGCATAGACTTGTCCTCCGTATGCAGCGACTCCCAGTTCGCCACGCCTGCTGCTCATGGGGGCGATCAGAGTCCACTGGTCGGTGTCTGGGCTGTAGCACTCAGCTGTGAACAGACCCAGTCCACCACAGATGTAAACCTGTAATAAGAAAGAATATTCTAATTTAGTTTATATATTCCATTTGATTTCATTCTACTTTAATTGTCTGTTAATGTTGATGCACCAAAGGACCCAGACACATCTTTTGTATGTGCAAGCTTACTAAATAAATAAAGACATTTATGATTTCTGATCTAACGTTCCTTGTGTTCATCTAGCACCCTGTGTCCCTCAGTTCCACCCACCTTGCCCTGGAGGGCTGCTGCCCCGGCGGTGCTCCTGTGCTCCAGCATGGGTGAGATCACTGTCCACTGGTTGGTTTCAGGCTCGTAGCGCTCGGCGGTGTTCAGTCCCACGCGTCCGTCATACCCTCCCATGGCATAGATACAGCCGTCCAACACCACCACGCTGAGGCTACAGCGGCGTGAGTGCATGGGAGCCGCCTGCAGCCAGCTGCGAGTGACGGGGTTGAACCTGCTCACACTGCTGAGACGCTCTACGCCATACCGGCCGCAGACGCAGTAGACCAGACCGTGGAGATAAGCGGTGCCGTGGCCAACCCGGGGACTCTCCGCCTCAACGCTCACGTCCATCCATCCACCGGCTCGGATATTGTAAGCCTCCATGGTCAGGATGCCGCCACTGCATCTTCCGATGGCCAATAGGACCTCCTGGGGCCGGCGTGGGCGGGTCAGGGGGTTTGGGAGCCTGTCGGAGCCAGGGGGGTTCAGGACGCTGAGGATGAGGGCCCTGCAGTCGTGGCTGTCCCTCACCACAGGGTTGTTCTGGACATTGTTCAGCAAGTAGTCAGGCCTCATCAAGCCCATGCGAACCTGGGAAGAGACAAGCAGACAGCGGGTACAACTTAGACATCGGTTGTAGACGGTTTCTGTTGCTAGGGAACAGTTTGGACCCAAATGTTTGAGAACCACTGAAGAGGTTTATTTGTCACATACAGAGGTTTATTTGTCACATAGACACAGACTCCTCCTCCTGCATTCCTGTGTGTTAGTTGGTTGGATCCACTACACTCCGGTTACTTACTACTGAACGGACGTGTTTTTGCGGACCTCCCAAACTTTCAAACTTTAGACTGTTTTCTTTCTTTTTACCATCTTTTAACCAGTGATCTTAACTGATCACTGTGACTTTTGCTCTTATCGTTTATACTGTTGGATTTATTGGTTTTATGTGACTTTTTACTGGACGTGACCTAAAGCTATCGGCGCTTGTTGTTGCCATAGCTACAGCTACACGCTACAGTACTCACAGTGCTGAGCTCCCCCGAGGAAATGGCTCCAACATGAGATGTCGCAGAGATGCGAACGGAACTGAAGAACATCGAGATACTAGTAGTGGATCTTCTCAAGCGTCAAACGGAGCTAATGTCCAAGCTGGCTAGCATGGAAAAAGCGGACGCAGGCCGCACCGGTAGTCCCTCCTGGGCGACAGTGGTGAGGGGCCGACGGAAGCTCTCCCTTCCTCTATATGATCCCTTTGAATCACCTCAACTATCAAACCGATTCAATCCTCTTTGTAGTGATTCCAGCCTCCTTGGCTCTCCTTCGCTTCCGTCTCCTGCTGCTAGTACTGTAGCTTTGCTCAAAGACTATCCGATGATAGCTACTAGCCAGGCTCCAAGCGAAGCTGCCAGGACGGCCCTCTCCAGCTCACAACTCAACCATGGAAGTATATCTACAACCCGGAGCAGAAAGCGCTCTGCCCTGTTTGCTCTCGCATCGCCAAGCTCCCCAGACTCACGCGATGGGTCCGACTCCCCAAAGTTTAAACGCCCTCGTCTGCGGTGCTCTGCAGCCCATACCAGGATGATCATTCAAACGGCGAGTGTCATCGATGGAAATGCCGCTGTGAACGAGCCCCTCCACACGGCACTGCTGCCCGACCAGCCGTCTAACTCCGCCAGCAATGCAGACGCTACTCCTGCGGCTTTTCACCATAGAAACCTGGCCATCTACGACGGGGAATGCATCCAGGAACAGCCAGAGATCCTACTCATCGGAGATTCCATCACCAGGTTTTTGCAAATACCACACGGCATTACGTATTGTTTTTCCGGTTTAAAAGTTACTGACCTACTAGAGTGTACTCCCGAAATCATCGAGAGATATCCGTCCGCCCACACCGTTATTATTCATATCGGAGCAAATGACGTACAGTAATGGCTAGACAATCCGTTAAACTCCAATCTGACTTTGAATCACTAATACTCACTATTGAAAGCCTGGGTAAAATATGCATTGTGTCTGGCCCCATTCCATCCATAGGTCGTGGATCTGAGCGATTTAGCCGTCTGTTCTGGTTGCACAAATGGCTACAGACCCACTGTACTACTATAGGACTTTGCTATATAAATAACTTTGATCTGCTCTGGTCCAGGAAAGACCATTACAGACCCGATGGCATCCATCCAAACATATCAGGGGTAAATGTGCTAATACATAACGTCATACAAAGTATAGCATCACTGGCCTGACAACCAACCATATCTAGCTCTGTAGACTATATACAGAAGCAGCCTAAACTACAAAAAAACACGTTGAGTGTCATCCCGATTCTGATCACCAAAAGACTAATCAATTACTCATTATCACGTCCCATATGTAAATCTAACCTTATCAATATCAGTGTTCAACCACAGACTATCTCACACCCCACTACAGAACCCGTACAGCTAAAACTAGCACTGTTCAACGTTAGAGCGCTGAAACAAAAATCATTTCTGATAAATGAACTCATAGTAAAACATGGTGTACATTGTATGTTTTTAGTAGAGACATGGTTAGACAATATCACTGGTGTAGCAACACTGATTGAGACCTGCCCTTCCAATTTTAAATTCTATCAATCAAACAGACAGAGTGGGAGGGGAGGAGGAATAGCAGCAATCATCTCCACTCAATTTGTGTGCAATGATATTGACCTGGGAACATTTTTATCATTTGAATACCTTGCTATTGTATTAAAAACAGAAATGCCAGTAATATGTGTGACATTGTATCGACCACCAAGGTACTCGCCACTCTTCATACAGGAATTTTCAGAACTCATATCGATCTGCATTACCAGGTATGATAGAATCATTCTTAATGGAGATCTAAATATTCATATCAACAAAAAGGATGACCCCAGGGGTTGTGAGTTTCTGAACCTACTGGACAGTTTTGGACTGATGCAACATGTTCACGAGGCCACCCACCAACATGGCAACACTCTGGACCTACTAATAACAACAGGGCTAAACATTGAGAATATATCAGTAAAACAAATTCCAATTTCTGACCATTATTGTGTGTTCTATGGTACAAGCCTAATATTACATAAGACCAGAAGCGAATTCCTAGTTCACAGAAGGCTTCTGGACGCTAGAGCTGAAGCAAAATTCTCTAGTATGATGAAATCATACGACCAATGCAGTGAATCCTCCTTAAATCAGCAAGTGCAAAACTTCCACAGCACCTTGTCAACTGTGTTAGATACTGTTGCCCCTCTAAAGGTTAAAAAGGTAAAAACTGATAGAATCTCTCCATGGCTAAATAAAACCAATGTTAAAGATAACAAGAGAAAATGTAGGATAGCCGAGCGAAAATGGAGGAAACTCAAACTCACAGCTCACTTTAATTTATACAAAGACGCCATGGGCGCATACAATAAGGCAATACAACTTGCGAGAAAGGAATATTTTTCCAAAATGATCTCAGAAAATATGGGTAACTCCAGGGTACTTTTTCCACCATTGACCGGCTGATTAACATACCACCCCCCCATATACCGCAGCAATCAGCCACAAAATGTGAAGAGTTCGCAGTTTTCTTTAATGAAAAAATATCATTGATTAGAGCAAGCATTACCGCTGATATGGATCTGGCTATGAGTGAAACCCCACCTGAGATAACTATGGGGGAATTCACATGTATTACATTACCTGACCTCTGTAAGATTGTCTCTGAGTGTAATTCCGCCACCTCCTGCCTCGATCCTATACCAACAGCATTTCTCAAGCGGGTGTTTGATAGTGTCTCAAATCATGTCCTTGAAATCATAAATATGTCTCTTCAAACAGGCACTTTTCCAGATGCATTTAAAACAGCTGTAGTAAAACCACTACTAAAGAAAACAAACTTAGATGTAAACGAACTAAAAAGCTATAGGCCAATATCGAACCTTCCATTTATCAGCAAGATATTAGAAAAGATAGTCTCAGTACAAATAAACTCCTTTCTCAAAGATAATAACATCATGGAGGAACTACAATCAGGTTTCAGAACAAATCACAGCACTGAAACTGCCCTTACCAAAATAGTTAGCGACCTCAGGCTAAACTCCGATGCTGGCAAAGTCTCAATTCTTGTCCTATTGGACCTTAGTGCAGCGTTCGATACGATTGACCATAATATCTTGATCAGTCGTCTAGAAAGACTGGTTGGCTTTTCCGATCATGTACTAAATTGGCTCATAACATACATTAAGGGGAGAAGGTTCTATGTTAAGCTTGGAGACAATGTATCCGAGGAACATGACAGCAATTTTGGAGTCGCACAAGGAAGCTGCCTTGGTCCATTACTCTTCTCACTATATATGCTGCCCCTCGGGGACATCATTCGAGACCACAATGTATGCTTCCATAGTTATGCTGATGATACACAACTATATATCTCCGCAGAACCAAATAACACTACAGCCATACAGTCCATTACAAATTGTCTGTTAGCAATAAACAAGTGGATGAACAATAACTTCCTAAAATTAAACGAAAGCAAGACCGAAATCCTATTGATCGGCCCAAAAGCGAAAAGGGAAGTGCTTTGTAAAAACCTGGGGAGTCTGTCATCCTATGTAAAGACTGAGGTTACAAGCCTAGGTGTCATCTTGGACTCAGACCTGACCTTTAAGTCTCATATAAATAAGGCCATGAAAACGTCATTCTTCCACCTAAGAAACATAGCGAAAGTAAGACCTTTCGTAAATAAAAAGGATGCAGAGAAACTTATTCATGCTTTTGTATCAAGTCGGCTTGACTATTGTAATGCACTGTTCACTGGTCTTCCCAAAGCAACCATTGGGAAGCTTCAGCTTATCCAAAACTCTGCAGCTCGATTACTAACTCATACAAGGAGAAGAGAACATATCACTCCAGTCCTGGCCACTCTGCACTGGCTTCCAATAACTCATAGAATTGATTTTAAGGTCCTTTTCCTAACATATAAAGCTCTTAATGAGCAAGGCCCAAAATACATAGCAAATTCCCTAGTTAGTTATCTGCCCTCAAGAACGCTACGGTCATCCACTACAGGTTTACTAGACACGCCCAGAAACCAAAAAAGGATAGGAAGTATGGCATTTGCCAACTATGCCCCAAAACTATGGAACACACTACCAACACACATCAGAAACGCCAGCTCTATACACATTTTTAAAGGAAAATTAAAAACGTACCTATACAGTCTAGCTTACAAATAGTTATGGCTTGGAAAAACCTGATGGATCCATGAGGCTAGGATAAGCCTTGTGGACCCAACTTTTTAGATGAAGGAACGGGTACATAGGAGACACGCCTCCAGTTTTTCAAAAGTTTTTGACACGCCTCAGCTTCTGAGCTGAAGGCGTGTTTTTGCGGACCTCCCAAACTTTCAAACTTTTTAGATGAAGGAATGGGTACAATAGGAGACACGCCTCCAGTTTTCAAACGTTTTTGACACGCCTCAGCTTCTGAGCTGAAGGCGTGTTTTTGCGGACCTCCCAAACTTTCAAACTTTTTAGATGAAGGAATGGGTACAATAGGAGACACGCCTCCAGTTTTTCAAACGTTTTTGACACGCCTCAGCTTCTGAGCTGAAGGCGTGTTTTTGCGGACCTCCCAAACTTTCAAACTTTTTAGATGAAGGAATGGGTACAATAGGAGACACGCCTCCAGTTTTTCAAAAGTTTTTGACACGCCTCAGCTTCTGAGCTGAAGGCGTGTTTTTGCGGACCTCCCAAACTTTCAAACTTTAGACTGTTTTCTTTATACGTTTTTCTTTTTCTTTCTTTCTACCACAAGACGCGGCCACTGATGGGTCCATGGGACTTGGATAAGTCCTGTGGACCCAACTCTGGCCACTGACCACATGAGCGAACGGGTACATACGCACACAATACACGGCCACTGATGGATCCATGGGACTTGGTAAAGCACTATGGACCCAACTATGACCACTGATAAAAACGTAACTACACTAGCATTATAAGACCTAAACATTGCTACCTACCATACAAGTGCATTGGTTTAGTGCACTTCCGGTTGCCACTGAGCGGAAATGTTTGTGCGGACCTGTTCTCCCAAACTGGTAAGCAAATGACTGTTTTTACGTTATTTTCATTTTTACGTTACTATTATTATTATTATTATTTTTTTTTTTAAACATTGATCTTAACTGATCACTATGACTTTATTGCTTTTATCGTTATATATGCCTATAACTGTGTACAGCACTTTGAGCTACATGACATGTATGAAAGGTGCTTTATAAATACTTACTTACTTACTTACTTACTTACTTACTAGGGAACCTAGTGTTGTAATATAATAATTTATTTTAATTTTTTATAAATGTTTTTCTTTTCTTTTCTTTTCATACATAAAACAGAACATAACAGTACAATAATAATAATAATAATAATAATAATAATAATAATAATAATAATAATAATAATAATAATAATAATAATAATAATAATAATAATAATAATAATAATAATAATAATAATAATAATAATAATAATAATTGTTACAAAGGATCAGATTAAACCGAATATATATATTTATTGATTGATATATATTGCATAGTATTTGTGTATCGTTTGATATCCCTTGTATATTCCTTGTACATATACACGGAATATCCCTTTAGCCCAGACCATAATATTTCATTCTCCTATTGGACAGCGGTCCACAGGCGCCGGGGCCGCGCCTCCAGAGTCAGGTTCAAAGTCACCGTCAAGACATGTCTGGACATGCCCGGCCTTGCCCAGGGATACGAGACAGAAATGTCGTTGGCACTAGTTTGTTCACCGTGCATATAAATACGGCGCAGGTGAATACAGAAGCGCTTAGTCTAAGAGTTACCCAATAAGTTGAAGCCTCACCCATGATACTCCGTGCGGTGAAGTATGGCCTGTTTGGCCCCAGAATAGAGCATTGAGACCGCGTGCGAATTAATAACTGAATTGTCAGAGTTTGACGCTATACCGTCGAGTGCGACATATTTCTATTAAGTCAGTAATAGTCTATTTGTGTATAGTGTATCGTGCGGCTAAAGTTCTACAGTGACCAGCATCCCCAACGCTTCCTCGTACCAGCTAGAGTTCTTATCCAGGCTGGGCTGCTTTCAGGGCGCTTTCACCCGAGGAGACCTAGACGAGAACCGTGTGGACATGTACACTGGATTAATCTACCCGACGACTACATAGCCCTTTGCGGCTGGAATATATTTGCTTTGGTCCTGTGATTTATGGAGCGGAGAATCGCCGACGCCTGCACGTGTTGGATTTACCCCGCGAGGAGCCAAGTCGAGTCGGCGCCTCAGAGAGCCTGAGGCCGGCTAGCTTTCTTCACTGTGGAGCTACAGTCTACGGAGAACAGCTGTATTCGTCTGTGGATCAAGAGGCTATTGCACCGTCTCCTGTACTTGGAGTCTCCTTAGTCATCGTTGACCAGACTCTCTACTACCGACAGATCTTCTACCCCTGCTGGCTTACAACCAGGGGGACCCTTCCAGTATCTCCCGCTATATATTACTAGTGTACCATAGATATAATTCCCTAAGATTCAGGTTGTATAATTACCTCCTGCGTAACCAGAGAATGGACATTCATTGTTGATTTGCCTACGCACATTCCTTTGCCTTACAAGTGCATTCAAAGTATCATAGAGAAGTATTATGTACCTTTTGCTGCAATAAATACTTAAAGACAACTTTGATTGGAACCGGTTCATTGTGGGAAGTGTTCATTATATTTATATATCATGTACTGTATGGCCAGTAATTAAAGTACATAAAGCGGTAGTGGTTTAATGATACCATACTTATCAATACAGTCAGGGAATTGTACCCCTCAGTTACAATAATAATAATAATAATAATAATAATAATAATAATAATAATAATAATAATAATAATAATAATAATAATAATAATAATAATAATAATAATAACAATGACAACAGGGACGACAACAATAATAACAGTAACCTGAATCATAATGACCTTGACAAGAGACAGACAAACAAGAAAAAGTAAAATAATAAAAATAAAATAAAAAATGGCTCAGGCACTAGCAACCATGTTTGTGTATCCGTAATACAATTAGTTACCTTGGGCAGCAGCAAAGGGATGTGTGTTTTACGCTCCTCACGGGAGTGGTCGATCCAACGGAGGACGGCCTCGAACACCGTCTCCTCGCTCTTCACGTTCAGGTCATCCCTCTCGATGATGTCCACCAGTTGCTGCGGGGACAGCTCCACAAACTCCTGTGAGACGTGCAACATCTCCTCAAAGTGGCACACGATGCAGAGATGGGCCTTGCGCCTCAGGTCAGGGCAGCAGTAGATGTCCGTGAACCTCCAGATGCCGACACAGTTTTCCAGAGACAGCTGGCCTTCTAGGAAGTCAGAGCACGCTCGTACTATGCCAGTGACGCGAAGCTGGTCTGCAGCCACCAGAAGCTCTTTCACGTTCTCTGCTGTCACCGGCACAAAGCGTGTGTAGGAGTACTCTATGATGAGCTGCATCATACCCGGGGACACCCCAGGGATAGTGTAGACTGCTTTCTCTGAGTCGCTCCAGCGAGTGAAGAGGGCTCTGTGGGACGCAGAGTATAGAGATATCTGATGAGTAAACAGTAAGCAACATTCTGTCCTGTGTAGTAATTAGGGCTGACCCCTATTAGTCGAATAGTCGACTAATCGGTCGAAAGGAGCCGTAGTCGACTGCCAACCTCTTAGAAGCGTGGCTAACGCTAATGGCACGCATACCAGAGGCCAACTGCCTAAGAAAACAGGCACAGATGCACTGAAAGAGGATTTCACCCATCTAATGAACACACTAGACTAGACAAATATCAAGATGTATCTATCAGTGGACCAATTGCATGCTTTTGCAGAGGACAACAAGCCTTCAGTCGACTCCTTCAGACATTAAGCACCCCCCACATCCCAAATGGAATGATAAAATAAAAAATATATATATATATATATATTTTTTTTTTTTTGACTAATAGTCAACTAATGGCAAATTTTGGCCAATCATAGTCGACTATCCAAATCCTTAGTCGGGGACAGCCCTAGTAGTAATATATTTTCACTGTAGACATATAGGGTCTTAGCACAGTAGAAGTATAGTATCTGTTTACAGTAGAAGTACAGTATAGTATCAGTCTACAGTAGAAGTACAGTATAGTAAATTTTTACATTCGAAGTACAGTATAGTATCTGTTTACAGTAGAAGTACAGTATAGTATCTGTTTACAGTAGACATACAGTATAGTATCTGTGTACAGTATAAGTACAGTACAGTATCTGTTTACAGTAGAAGTACAGTATCTGTTTACAGTAGAAGTACAGTATAGTATATTTTTACATTCGAAGTACAGTATAGTATCTGTTTACAGTAGAAGTATAGTATCTGTTTACAGTAAAAGTACAGTATGGTATCTGTTTACTAACCAAGCTAACCTGAACCAAGCTAACCTGAACCAAGCAAAACTTACCTGAAATAGTCACTGCAGTCACACAGGAGGGCCTTGTGGGCATTCAACTCAGTGCTGTTGACTTTAATAACCACATCACAGAGCCTTCCCTCCAGAGGCAGCTCATTAAGGATTGTACAGGACATTGTTTCCTTTACCATGTGGGGATTTTAAATTGTATCTACAAAATATATTCAAGCTTACAGACAACTAGCCGGAAACAACAAGTGAAATCTTCACTTGTCTTCTGAGATCTGATATCTTCTGAGAGAATTGTTGAATATATACTGTACCAAATGTTCTAGAATGTTTGATTATGACATCATACTGTGACATCACAAATGTTCTAGAATGATTGATTATGACATCATACTTGACATCACAAATGTTCTAGAATGTTTGATTATGACATCATACTGTGACATTACAAATGTTCTAGAGTGTTTGGTTATGACATGATACTGTGACATCACAAATGTTCTAGAGTGTTCTATTATGACATCATACTGTGACATCACAAATGTTCTAGAATGTGCTATTATGACATCATACTGTGACATCAGAAATGTTCTAGAATGTTCTATTATGACATCATACTGTGACATCACAAATGTTCTAGAATGTTTGATTATGACATCATACTGTGACATCAGACATTTTCTAGAATGTTTGATTATGACATCATACTGTGACATCCAGTTATTATTAACGGCGTTACTAACAGCGTTAGTTTTTTCAGTAACGAGTAATCTCGTATTTAATGTTGCCCAGTTGTGGCCTGTTGAGGGGCAATATACATATCAAAAGTTCCAAAACATCTATTGTGTTTGTATTTGTATGATCCACTATATAAACATAGTAATTATAATATCTACATACATGGCATTTGATTGGAGGCTAGTCTCACTTTGTCCCACAGCAACATTAAAATAGTTTAGATTTGTGTATGTTGTTTATGTAAAACATTTACTTGAAAGTAACACAATAGTTACTTTCTGAAGTAACTAGTTACTTTTATAATTTGTAACTGAGTAAGTCATTTAGTAACTTTTTGGAAGAAGTAACTAGTAACTGTAACTAGTAACTTTTAAAAGTAACTTGCCCAACACTGGTGACATCACAACGGAACATGTTTGAGTTGCATTTGAATAATTTAAATAATATGTTGACATTAAAAAATAACAAATAAAATGATAAAAACTACATAAAACAATGATACAAATTATAATAAAATATTTAAGTAACATTTATAGAAATAAAGAAAAATAAGACAATGAAATAAAGATAATAATTCATTTAAAAGCTATTTTAAAAAGGTACGTTTTGAGCAGTGCCAACCGAGTCTGCTGTCCTAACAGACTTGGGGTCTGTAGGGTAAGCACTTATTCCCTCCGCCTTGAACATTTATGGAGATGTATGGGCCTTTTAAGTCAGTGATAAAAGTGTCTTTCAAGGATAAGTGAGCTCCTGCACTGATTATTATAGTTCAATATTCAATATTTGATCACCAAAACCCCCCCAAAAGCATAAAAAGGCCCCTCCCCGCCCAAAAATGGCCCCCAAAAATAGCACAGGCCCAGTGCCCTTTTCAGCCTTTGAGCACCTGCCCCTCTAAAGTCCTGTGCACGTCCCTGCCCCAGACCCCCTGCTTAAAAAGTGGCCTGACTGGGGCTATATTTTGCACTATATTTCCTGGCCTGAATGATTTCCCCAGTCCGGCCCTGGTTAAAAGCCTCCAATGCTTATTAGTGTGTGTGCGTTTGAACGTGTCCATGTTTCAACCATACATTTCCATTTATTAAAAAAATATATATATATTACTTTTTTTTTCAACTTTTTTTTTACCTCCTATAATAGTGGGGGTCGCGGCTCTCTGACACCGTTATTTTTGGGTCGCGGCCTGAAAAGTTTGGGAACCCCTGGACTATAGCAGCTTCCAATAATAAAATATTGCAACATCAATAATATACCAAATATAGAAAATATTAAAACCAATAATAAAATACAATAGATTTAGCATAGAATAAAATAAGATGACTAAAACAAGATTACTATATACAGTTCTAAAACGTGTGCAGTGCAATACAATACATTTAGCATAGAATAAAATAAGATGACTAAAATAAAGAGTGCGTGTGCGTGCGTGCGTGTGTGCGTGTGTGCGTGCGTGCGTGTGTGTGTGTGTATTGATGCATGATCATGTGTCTGCTGTTTCTTAAAGTGTAAGATGTACTACTGTACATGGTGCAACTCAATGAATTAGAATATCGTGGAAAAGTAATTTTATTTCAGTAATTCAATTCAAAAAGCAAAACTCTCCTAGATTATAGATCCATTACACACAAAGTGACATATTTCAAGCCTTTATTTGTTTTAATTTAGATGATTCATGGCTTACAGCGCATGAAAGCCCAAAATTCAGTATCTCAGAAAGTTTGATAAGACCAATAAAAAAAGATGTATATAGAAATGTCGGCCTTCTGAAAAGTATGTTCATGTATGTTCACTCAGTACTTGGTTGGGGCTCCTTTTGCACAAATTACTGCATCAATACAGCAAAATAGATAGAATGTTCCACGATATTCAAATGTATTGAACTGCACCTGTATCTTTGACTTGTTATGGACCTTATGGATCACAGCAATCCTGATGAATTTAAAATGGGGGACCCTGATGTAAACAAGACGAAAGTCTTTCTCTGGTCTGCATCCCCTTAACAATTGTGTGTATTGAGCCGTACTGTATTGTACCCATTCTGCAATCTGCTAATACATTTTTCAATCAATCAATCAATCAGCAGACATTTTGCAGTTTCATAGAGGGGGTAAACACGGCTGTACCATAATGTTTGTATGTAAATATAAATATTGGGTCCGCTCCATTTAGGTGTCGGTGTGCCAGGGCCCTGGAATTGGCTCACTGGCCCAACTAAGTGGAATGGAGCCGTTATTAACGGTTGTGGAATATTTTAAATGAGCCAAGACAGTGAGCTGTAGAAATTCAGATGAGTCAAGTTGTAAAAAAAAGAACATACGTTTATTTTCGTGATCACAGAAAATTCCTCAGTTTACAATCAGAGACAAGTGTAATATGTACAAGGCGGACATTTCTATCCCAGAGCCCTTCGGAGCTAAACCAACCAGAGAGGGTCTTCGCAAACTGCGGCTGCGAAAAAAAATCACGCGTTGATACCCATAGATATCTATAGAACACTAGATAGCTTAAGGAGGAGTCACCAGCGTCACTGAACCGCCGCCATCTTGCGCAGGTCAGCTTTGAGTGAGAGTGAGTGAGCTGCACAGACAAAAATACTCATAACTCGCTGAAATATTGACGGATTTACAAACGGGTTGGTTTGCTATAAACATCAAAGATGTAGTTATGATACTGCATACTTATAAAAAAAATATTTTTTAAAGATGTTTTTTTTACAAACCGCTTGAATCATAGCCACGTTAATAATGCTTGTAATAAACCAAACCGTTTGTAAATCCGTCAATATTTCAGCGAGTTATGAGTATTTTTGTCTGTGCAGCTCACTCACTCTCACTCAAGGCTGACCCCCCCAAGATGGCGGCGGTTCAGTAACGTCGCTCTCCATTGGCCGGCAGCGCGGGTAAGCTATCTAGTGTTCTATATATATCTATGTTGATACCCACCACCCTCTGCACGTCCTTCTCCGTCCTGCTTCCTGTATCCAACCCTACCGATGCTGCCGTGTTGTTCGCCTATATGGCCACCTGGACACCAGAGATAGGGTGAGTTGTAATGTGAAATACATATATGGATTTTGACACCAAATTATGACGGGTCAATTGTGATGATACTGTTAAATCATCAGTGTGTCCATTTATAGCAACGTTTTACCATTTTCTTTATATGCTTTTAAATGGCATGACAGTATTTGTTAATGTCATTGGTCGTTATTTCAGGTGAAGGCGGGACTCGGCGTCCTTGCAGTTCTATTGGCCGTAACGACGTGGGGAACTCCGCTGTTCACTCTGAACTCTTATCCTGATTGGGCGCCGGTTCTCGCTCCTCTGAACTCTTATCCTGATTGGGCGCCGGTTCCCGCTCCTCTGAACTCGTATCCTGATTGGGCGCTGGTTCCCGCTCCTCTGAACTCTTATCCTGATTGGGCGCCGGTTCTCGCTCCTCTCAACTCGTATCCTGATTGGGCGCCGGTTCCCGCTCCTCTGAACTCGTATCCTGATTGGGCGCCGGTTCCCGCTCCTCTGAACTCTTATCCTGATTGGGCGCCGGTTCCCGCTCCTCTGAACTCTTATCCTGATTGGGCGCTGGTTCCCGCTCCTCTGAACTCGTATCCTGATTGGGCGCCGGTTCTCGCTCCTCTGAACTCTTATCCTGATTGGGCGCTGGTTCCCGCTCCTCTGAACTCTTATCCTGATTGGGCGCTGGTTCCCGCTCCTCTGAACTCTTATCCTGATTGGGCGCCGGTTCCCGCTCCTCTGAACTCTTATCCTGATTGGGCGCTGGTTCCCGCTCCTCTGAACTCTTATCCTGATTGGGCGCCGGTTCCCGCTCCTCTGAACTCTTATCCTGATTGGGCGCCGGTTCCCGCTCCTCTGAACTCGTATCCTGATTGGGCGCCGGTTCCCGCTCCTCTGAACTCGTATCCTGATTGGGCGCCGGTTCCCGCTCCTCTGAACTCTTATCCTGATTGGGCGCTGGTTCCCGCTCCTCTAAACTCTTATCCTGATTGGGCGCTGGTTCCCGCTCCTCTGAACTCGTATCCTGATTGGGCGCTGGTTCCCGCTCCTCTGAACTCTTATCCTGATTGGGCGCCGGTTCCCGCTCCTCTGAACTCTTATCCTGATTGGGCGCCGGTTCCCGCTCCTCTGAACTCGTATCCTGATTGGGTGCCGGTTCTCGCTCCTCTGAACAGCACAGTTCCATGATGATGTTGTGGGTCTAGCAGGGAACACACTGCTGCTCCAGGAACAGCTCACAAGGGGGGAGCGGGGGATAGATAACCTAAATATAGAAAGGGTATAATAGCCTGGTTTGTTTTGTTTGGACCATTGCTCTGCCAACCGGCACTGGAGCTACACCGAGGGGCGACGTGTTACTCATAGAGCGTTATTGATATTGTAACTGATACATGGAGAGCGTTATTGATATTGTAACTGATACATGGAGAGCGTTATTGATATTGTGACTGATACATGGAGAGCGTTGTTGATATTGTAGCTGATACATGGAGAGCGTTGTTATTGATATTGTAACTGATACATGGAGAGCGTTATTGATATTGTAGCTGATACATGGAGAGCGTTATTGATATTGTAACTGATACATGGAGAGCGTTATTGATATTGTAGCTGATACACGGAGAGCGTTATTGATATTGTAGCTGATACATGGAGAGCGTTATTGATATTGTAACTGATACATGGAGAGCGTTATTGATATTGTAACTGATACATGGAGAGCGTTATTGATATTGTAGCTGATACATGGAGAGCGTTATTGATATTGTAGCTGATACATGGAGAGCGTTATTGATATTGTAGCTGATACATGGAGAGCGTTATTGATATTGTAGCTGATACATGGAGAGCGTTATTGATATTGTAGCTGATACATGGAGAGCGTTATTGATATTGTAGCTGATACATGGAGAGCGTTATTGATATTGTAGCTGATACATGGAGAGCGTTATTGATATTGTAACTGATACATGGAAAGCGTTATTGATATTGTAACTGATACATGGAGAGCGTTATTGATATTGTAACTGATACATGGAAAGCGTTATTGATATTGTAACTGATACATGGAGAGCGTTGTTATTGATATTGTAACTGATACATGGAGAGCGTTATTGATATTGTAGCTGATACATGGAGAGCGTTATTGATATTGTAGCTGATACATGGAGAGCGTTATTGATATTGTAACTGATACATGGAGAGCGTTGTTATTGATATTGTAACTGATACATGGAGAGCGTTGTTATTGATATTGTAACTGATACATGGAGAGCGTTGTTATTGATATTGTAACTGATACATGGAGAGCGTTGTTATTGATATTGTAACTGATACATGGATCGCTGGTACAGCCTGGTAGGAGGTGGCGTAGTCGTAGTGTGACGTGAGGCCTTTAAAATGTGACGTAATGGGTAAACAAATACAGTGGATGCCGTAAGGCCAATGTTTTTTACTGCCTTATTCATCTTAAACGGAACCTGAGCACAACATGAGAGCAAAATGGCAGCCATGCGAATATGATCAATTGCGTATATTTATTCACTATTGTCGGCCATTTTTCTCTTATGTCATGCTCCGGTGGGGTTCCTGTGCCAAGGAGAAAATGATGTCATACACCGTGTTTCTTTTATTTTCTTTTATTAACTGCTGAACTACTGAAGCATGACAGAGAAGATTCCCTCGCGTTAACACGTCTGAAGTAATCAAAGTCATTAAGAAAGTCAACAGCCAGGCTTAAGCCATAGCAACACAGTTAGGAAGAACTCCACTGATATTAATTTGGCCGTGTCCGTGAACACAGGTTGTAATAGTTTGTTTTAATGAAACTGTATTGTGGAAAACATGTAACATGTTGAAACTGTATTGTGGAAATTGGAAAACATGTAACATATTGAAACTGTATTGTGGAAATTGGAAAACATGTAACATATTGAAACTGTATTGTGGAAAACATGTAACATATTGAAACTGTATTGTGGAAATTGGAAAACATGTAACATATTGAAACTGTATTGTGGAAAACATGTAACATATTGAAACTGTATTGTGGAAAACATGTAACATATTGAAACTGTATTGTGGAAAACATGTAACATATTAAAACTGTATTGTGGAAAACATGTAACATATTGAAACTGTATTGTGGAAAACATGTAACATATTGAAACTGTATTGTGGAAAACATGTAACATATTGAAACTGTATTGTGGAAAACATGTAACATATTGAAACTGTATTGTGGAAAACATGTAACATATTGAAACTGTATTATGGAAAACATGTAACATATTGAATAGCTGAGTCACTTGAGTACAAATGTAAGGGGGTTTCAGTTCTAGACGCAGAGATAAAACATTAGACAATGCTGCTGAGAGAGTGGGACAGAAAAGACCCTGCCTATATCGGTATCGGTTGATATCGGTATCGGAAATTAAGAGTTGGACAATATCGGTATATCGGTATCGGTAAAAAAGCCAATATCGAACATCCCTATTTTAAACTAAAACAGTTAGAGAAACATTCCAAACGTTCTATATGCACTGCCTGATTTATACATTTATTGATTTCAGCCCTTAAATAGTTTTCACCCAGGAAGATTAGCTGGTTGCCATGGCACCAGCTAATGGGGATCCGTAATAAAATCAAATAAAAAAAAAAAAAAAATTGGTATTTACTTAGCATTTTAGCTTAATAAAATATAGCTGGCAGATACAATTGAAAATATATTAAAAAGTATTTAATTAATGATATTTATTTTGGTCTGCATTCATTATAATGAATAACATGTATAAATATACAAATTCATATAAAGTACATACATTCATACAGTACATACCTATAAACAGAAAAAGGAGGTAGATATTCAAGTACCTCAATTTAAAGCAACACAAACAACTTCAGGTTTCTGCAGTCTGATACAGCTGAAGCTACAGCTGCAAAAATAATACTATTTAAAACTATTCATACAGTAAGACATCATTATCTTAGCCACTATTAGCAGATCCAATAACTATGCGTGCATATAATAATAAGTATGTAAATTATGTTTTTTCAAACTGTAACTGTCCTGTGCTCTGACCATAACCTGGATTCTAGGTTCTCTAGTCATCTCAATCAGTCTCTATACTACAGGAGATGTGTAAACTAGTTATCTCAATCATTCCTTATAATGTGAATCCCTCCCTACCCACCTTCAAAACCGCCCTCAAAGAGCACCTACGGGAGGGAGGCTGCAATTAGAAACTGGCCCCGGTAAATGTCCAAACCCCCCTACCCCCACCCACCCAACCCCCTCCAATGTACAGTTTCTTCCCCCTCGAATGTATATATTTTCTTTTAGAAACTCTGTCTGTAAATAAACTACTGTATATTTGTAGATCTTGTATGTCATAAATGTCTGGATGTAACAGTACTGTATATCTATCTGTATGTTGTGTATGTCATAAATGTCATGATCTGTATATCTGTACGTCATGTATGTCATAAATGTCATGATCTGTATATCTTGTATGTCATAAATGTCATGATCTGTATATCTTGTATGTCATAAATGTCATGATCTGTATATCTTGTATGTCATAAATGTCATGATCTGTATATCTTGTATGTCATAAATGTCATGATATATATCTGTATATCATAAATGTCATGATCTGTATATCTTGTATGTCATGTATGTCATAAATGTCATGATCTGTATGTCATGTATGTCATATATGTTATGATGAATTGAAAATGGGGGACCCTGATGTAAACAAGATGAAAGTCTTTCTCTGGTCTGCATCCCCTTAACAATTGTATGTATTGAGCCGTACTGTATTGTACCCATTCTGCAATCTGTTAATAAATAAATCAATCTGGTGGATACTTAAAGTACATTCAATGTCAAATACAGTTGACTTGTATTTAAGTAGCATGTTGAATGATCTTCTATTGGTATTTGTACTTTTACATGAAGGTGAACGCCACCCTAAGAATTCTCCTATGTTATTCCTGTGTCATGTGCCACCCTTCCCTAAAGCTGTCATGGGCCATGGTGGGAATCTGGGTGCAGCACAAGCACACAGAGATAGACCCCCATCTAGTGGCCATGGTCTGCTACTGTAGTCTAGGGCTCGTCAGCATTACACCCCACATGTAGCAGATAGCTTCTCAACACTGTTGAATGTTTCAATAAAACATTAAATTACACTTATTATCTTTGACAGTTTTTTAGATTTTTTTTTTATGCATTTATTTTATTTGATGTAATCTAGCTTTATGTGTTTTGACAAACGTCATCCTGGACACAGTACTGTGAGTCGCAAAGGAGACCAGGTCATCAACACACGGCTAATGGAGTTAGCAGCAACAAGGATGGGGCTCGTGCCATGGCAACTGGTACCTGATTGATTGATTGATTGAAAACTTTATTTAACAGATTGCAGAATGGGTACAGTATACAGTACGGCTCAATACACACAATTGTTAAGGGGATGCAGACCAGAGAAAGACTTTCATCTTGTTTACATCAGGGTCCCCCATTTTCAATTCATAGTGACATTTATGACATACATGATGACATACAGATAGACAGTACTGCTACATATTTTTTTTATCTACATTTTCTCCCCATTTTACATTTTTTTTCCCATCCCAATTTTGTATTGTCCAATTCTACCCTCCCCTGTCTCGAACGCTGTTAGGCCATGCCTCCCACTGGTCGGCTGCAATGTGGACGAAGCCTTGCATCACGTGTCCCCTCCGCCTGTATTCGAATACCAACCGGTTCATGCTTCCGCGTTTTGCGCTCTGATTGGCCACTGATGTTTCTGGTCGCACCAATCGTGTGACGGCAAGTTCTTTCGCCGGTTAAAGGATAACTCCACTTTTTTTTTAAATTAGCTTATTTAACATCTTCCCTGGAGTTAGACAAGAAGATGCATACCTTTTTTGTCTCTGTGCGTGCATTTTAGCTTTGGGAATAGACGCTCCGTTAGCATAGCTTAGCTTCATCACTGGAAGTGGGGGAGGACAGTAGCCTTACAGTGCCTTACAGTGTATTGCAAGGTCTGACATTGACCAAACTTGATATGCATGACCTTGGTGGGCCCTAGGTCAACTCCTGAAAAGGGGGTCAATGTCAGACTTTGCAATCAAAAGTTAGGGGGCTAAGAACCCTTGCCATAATTTCAGTGCGCCCCTAACTTTTGATTGCAAGGTCTGACATTGACCCCCTTTTCAGGAGTTGACCTAGAGCCCACCAAGGTCATGCATATCAAGTTTGGTCAATGTCAGACCTTGCAATACACTGTAAGGCACTGTAAGGCTACTGTCCTCCCCCACTTCCAGTGATGAAGCTAAGCTATGCTAACGGAGCGTCTATTCCCAAAGCTAAAATGCACGCACAGAGACAAAAAAGGTATGCATCTTCTTGTCTAACTCCAGGGAAGATGTTAAATAAGCTAATTTAAAAAAAAAGTGGAGTTATCCTTTAAGCTTAGGCACTCTTTTCGAAGTTGGTTAAGGTTAGAGTTTGTCTTAGAGCAGAGCGATAGAACGCCAGCCCTGATTCCAAACTCTAACCTTAACCAACTTCGAAAGAGTCGCCTAAGCTTAACCAGTGATAAACTAGGCGTTAGGTAGTTTGCTGCTGGTCGAGGCGGAAATGGGCGCGTCACGCGATTGGGCACACATGTCACATGACCAGAAACGCCTGTGGCCAATCAGATCGCACCAGAAACGGCAGTGGCCAATCAGATTCGCAAAACGCGAACGCGGAAGCATGAACCGGTTAATCTTCGAATAGACGCGTCAGGGACAGACATAACAGCTACCAAATCTTTTTGTCCCCTCCGGTACACGAGGAGGCAGCCGTCGCATCTTTTCACCTGCACAGCGTGATCTCTCAGCGGCGAGGAGTAGCGCGTGGGAGGCTCACGCTGCCCCCGTTGCTTCCTGATTCTGCTGTACAGGCGCATCAACCGACCTGTAGGAGTCGCTGTCCACAACGTCCAATCCCCACCCACCGGCTTTCCCACCCCCTAACACTGCCAATTGTATTAGTATGAACGATCAGCCAAGCCGGAAGCAACGCAGAGAGCTGGGCTCGAACCCAGCATCTCCTGCGTTAGTGGCGAGCGCCTTGCCCACTGCGCCACTTAGCCGCCCACAGTACTGCTACATCTATACATTTATGACATACCAGATTTACAAATACAGTACTGTATGTGATGCAAAAAGAGTCTAAAAAAGAGAGTATATACATTTGACGTAGAAACTGTACATTGGAGCAGGTTGGGTAGGTGGGGTGGGGGTTGGGTAAAAAAAACTGTACATTGGAATATCGACAAAGGGGCTAAGTCTGTGGCTGAACGTGCTCCTCATCTTGGCTAGTGCCCCCTAGAGGCAGTGGGAGGGGTTCTCCAGTACAGTAATATCGTATTTGACCTCTCTGCCACCACCTCTAGTTTAACCAGTTCGACTCCCACTGTGGAGCTATAGCCTTCCTCCCCAGCTTGTTCCGTTTGTTAGGGTCTCTTGAGTTGATGTAACCCCCCCCCCCTGGCGACTACAGACCGGTAAAACACCTGCAGTAGCAGACAGGCTGCACGTGGTGCCAGACCTGAGCCTGCTCGGTCCCTCCCTGTAGATTAGAGGGCCTGGTCAAATGGCACATGGTGCATTTATATAGCAGCTTTTATCCAAAGATATATATAACATTTATAAAGCAGCTTTTATCCAAAGATATATATAACATTTATAAAGCAGCTTTTATCCAAAGATATATATAACATTTATAAAGCAGCTTTTATCCAAAGATATATATAACATTTATAAAGCAGCTTTTATCCAAAGATATATATAACATTTATAAAGCAGCTTTTATCCAAAGATATATATAACATTTATAAAGCAGCTTTTATCCAAAGATATATATAACATTTATAAAGCAGCTTTTATCCAAAGATATATATAACATTTATAAAGCAGCTTTTATCCAAAGATATATATAACATTTATAAAGCAGCTTTTATCCAAAGATATATATAACATTTATAAAGCAGCTTTTATCCAAAGATATATATAACATTTATAAAGCAGCTTTTATCCAAAGATATATATAACATTTATAAAGCAGCTTTTATCCAAAGATATATATAACATTTATAAAGCAGCTTTTATCCAAAGATATATATAACATTTATAAAGCAGCTTTTATCCAAAGATATATATAACATTTATAAAGCAGCTTTTATCCAAAGATATATATAACATTTATATATCAGCTTTTATCCAAAGCGATTTATAATTTTGTTCCTCACATTCACACACCATGCGAGGTGCCGACCTGCTCATCGGGTGAACTTAGGGGTTAAGTGTCTTGCTCAAGGACACTTTGACACGCTGCCCGGGAGGAGCGGGAATCGAACCGGGAACCTTCGGATTGATTACCAGACGACTGCTCTACCTCACTGTCGCCCCACTGTCGGCCCACTGTGTTGTCCAACTAGTTACTGTTCAGGAGTCACTCCCAGGAACCTGTAGGTCTCCTCTCCACCTCCTCCACCTCCTCCTCCCCTCAGAGAGTGATGGGAGCAGGGGTCTCCACCACCTCCTCCCCTCAGATAGTGATGGGAGCAGGGGTCTCCACCTCCTCCACCTCCTCCCCTCAGATAGTGATGGGAGCAGGGGTCTCCATCTCCACCTCCTCCTCAGATAGTGATGGGAGCAGGGGTCTCCATCTCCACCTCCTCCTCAGATAGTGATGGGAGCAGGGGTCTCCTCCTCCACCTCCCCTCAGAGAGTGATGGGAGCAGGGGTCTCCACCTCCTCCACCTCCCCTCAGAGAGTGATGGGAGCAGGGGTCTCCTCCTCCACCTCCACCTCCCCTCAGAGAGTGATGGGAGCAGGGGTCTCCACCTCCTCCCCTCAGAGAGTGATGGGAGCAGGGGTCTCCACCTCCTCCACCTCCTCCCCTCAGAGAGTGATGGGAGCAGGGGTCTCCACCTCCACCACCTCCTCCCCTCAGAGAGTGATGGGAGCAGGGGTCTCCACCTCCTCCACCTCCCCTCAGAGAGTGATGGGAGCAGGGGTCTCCACCTCCTCCACCTCCTCCCCTCAGAGAGTGATGGGAGCAGGGGTCTCCACCTCCACCACCTCCTCCCCTCAGAGAGTGATGGGAGCAGGGGTCTCCACCTCCTCCACCTCCTCCCCTCAGAGAGTGATGGGAGCAGGGGTCTCCACCTCCTCCACCTCCTCCTCTCAGAGAGTGATGGGAGCAGGGGTCTCCACCTCCTCCCCTCAGAGAGTGATGGGAGCAGGGGTCTCCACCTCCTCCTCCTCCTCCCCTCAGAGAGTGATGGGAGCAGGGGTCTCCACCTCCTCCTCCTCCCCTCAGAGAGTGATGGGAGCAGGGGTCTCCACCTCCACCTCCTCCCCTCAGAGAGTGATGGGAGCAGGGGTCTCCTCCTCCACCTCCTCCCCTCAGAGAGTGATGGGAGCAGGGGTCTCCACCTCCTCCCCTCAGAGAGTGATGGGAGCAGGGGTCTCCACCTCCTCCTCCTCTCAGATAGTGATGGGAGCAGGGGTCTCCTCCTCCACCTCCTCTCAGAGAGTGATGGGAGCAGGGGTCTCCACCTCCTCCTCCTCCCCTCAGAGAGTGATGGGAGCAGGGGTCTCCACCTCCTCCTCCTCCTCCCCTCAGAGAGTGATGGGAGCAGGGGTCTCCACCTCCTCCTCAGATAGTGATGGGAGCAGGGGTCTCCACCTCCTCCTCCTCCTCCCCTCAGAGAGTGATGGGAGCAGGGGTCTCCACCTCCTCCTCCTCCTCCCCTCAGAGAGTGATGGGAGCAGGGGTCTCCACCTCCTCCACCTCCTCCCCTCAGAGAGTGATGGGAGCAGGGGTCTCCACCTCCTCCACCTCCCCTCAGAGAGTGATGGGAGCAGGGGTCTCCACCTCCTCCTCCCCTCAGAGAGTGATGGGAGCAGGGGTCTCCACCTCCTCCACCTCCTCCCCTCAGAGAGTGATGGGAGCAGGGGTCTCCACCTCCTCCTCCTCCTCCCCTCAGAGAGTGATGGGAGCAGGGGTCTCCACCTCCTCCACCTCCTCCCCTCAGAGAGTGATGGGAGCAGGGGTCTCCACCTCCTCCTCCTCCTCCCCTCAGAGAGTGATGGGAGCAGGGGTCTCCACCTCCTCCACCTCCTCCCCTCAGAGAGTGATGGGAGCAGGGGTCTCCACCTCCTCCACCTCCTCCCCTCAGAGAGTGATGGGAGCAGGGGTCTCCACCTCCTCCTCCTCCTCCCCTCAGAGAGTGATGGGAGCAGGGGTCTCCACCTCCTCCACCTCCTCCCCTCAGAGAGTGATGGGAGCAGGGGTCTCCACCTCCTCCTCCCCTCAGAGAGTGATGGGAGCAGGGGTCTCCACCTCCTCCACCTCCTCCCCTCAGAGAGTGATGGGAGCAGGGGTCTCCACCTCCTCCTCAGAGAGTGATGGGAGCAGGGGTCTCCACCTCCTCCACCTCCTCCCCTCAGAGAGTGATGGGAGCAGGGGTCTCCACCTCCTCCTCCTCCTCCCCTCAGAGAGTGATGGGAGCAGGGGTCTCCACCTCCTCCACCTCCTCCTCAGAGAGTGATGGGAGCAGGGGACCTCTTCTTGCTTCGCCGATAGTCCACAGCTATTGATACATTGCTTATTGATACAGTGCTTATTGATACAGTGCTTATTGATACAGTGCATTACTAATATAGACCATTAACAGGAAATAAGGTTGATGACAGCATTCAAGAGTGATTTATTTTATTTTATTTGATTTATTGACATAAACATATAACAACATTGACAGATCAACATGTGTCTTTGCCTCGTCAGGGATAGAAACGAAAAGTCCAGGACTTATTTCCATCGTTGTCCCTGTTGTTTCAACATTGGTGCATTAAAAGCAATAATTAGTTAATAATCTGGTTTAAGAACAACCGACACCAAAGACATAATGCCTCACTCGCATATCCCTGACAGTAAGGACTGGAGTTATACATGAGCAAGCAGGCTTGATCTGCTTCTCTCCAGTATCCGTTCAAGGTTACGCGTGACGATTAATTCTGGCTTGTAGACATTTATCTTAATGTTTCGGCTCAGTCTGCAATTACTAGAAAATTAATCAGTGGCTTCAGTGGTGGAGAGTGTGTGGTGAGATGCTTGAGTGTCTTACCGTGTAGCTAATGGGAAATGAGTGAATTTGATAAATACAAGCAACGCTTGTCCATCTGTACTGTATCTGTATGTCATATATGTCATATATGTTATGATGAATTGAAAATGGGGGACCCTGATGTAAACAAGACGAAAGTCTTTCTCTGGTCTGCATCCCCTTAACAATAGTGTGTATTGAGCCGTACTGTATTGTACCCATTTTGCAATCTGTTAATAAAGTTTTCAATCAATCAATCAATCAACGCAGTGTGATACTGCTCATATTGTAAGATACAGGATCCTATATTGTGTTTAAATAACGCGTCAGTGGAAGACATGTCGTATCGGTCTAGTGTTGTCTAAAGTGAAGTGTGGTATCGAATCCGGCTGTCAGCGTTGCCTCCGGCTTGGCCGGCCGTCATACTGACTCAATTGGCAGAGTCAGCGGGAGGGAAGCCTGTGGGGTGGTAATCTGGTCGTTGTAAACAGCGACTCCTACAGGTCGGTCAGGGCGCCTGCACAGCGAGGGAGGGAGATGGTGAGGGTAGTGTGAGCCTCCCACGAGTTACACTTCACCAATGAGAGTCCGCGCTGGCAGGTGAAAAGAGGTTGCTGGCTGTCTCCTATGTGACGGAGGAAGCATCTGATAGACTTCAGGGCTCCCTAGACCGACCAGTGGGGGGCAAATGCGAGCAACGACCAGGAAGGGGAGGGGGGAATTGGCATAACGACTAGAATTGGGATGGGAGAAAATCAGAGAAAAACAGGAGGAGAAAAAGTGGATCAAAAAAATAAATAAAGTGAAGTGTGGTGGATTTGGGGAAACAAATGTAAAGTGGGTTACATCGCCACAAGGCTCCGTGTCGGGAACTCTTTCATTCTGCATACATGCTGGCAATAATAAAGCCAAGGAGGGGTGGGTGGGGGACACTGTACACTGTACAACTGTACAACCAAAACTGTACATTGGAATATTGACAAGACCATACTTGGTAATTTACTGTACATTGGAGGGGGTTGTGTTATTATTATTACTGTCCTCCTGGCTGTAGTGGGTCACTGTTCTGTTCTGGTGAACTCATTGCTGCCCTTGTGCGCGTGAGTGATACCCGTGACGGCCACAGCACGGAGTCAAGAGTCAAGTCAAGAGTCACTTTATTGTCCCATCAGCTGGGAAATGTGTCTTGGGCTTACACCCACTACAGCCACAGACACATACATCATCATCATCATCATCATCATCATCATCATCATCATCATCATCATCATCATCATCATCATCATCATCATCATCATCATAATAATAATAATAATAATAATAATGACATTACACATACAGACATGACACAACACAACTGACTCCAAACAATACACAGTATAAAAGATACAGTAAAGTACCTGCACAGCAGGATGTCTGGCAACACAAAATTAGAATAGTATACACAAATAATATAATATTAATATTATAATATTATAGTATACACGATAATATAGCAACCAAATATCCGTTCCATAGTTGCCCTTTATCTGGCACTATTTAAAAGTTTAACTGAGATGGGAATAAAGGAGTTTTTAAACCTGTTTAGTCAAACATAGACTGCAGGGATGGGTGACCTTTCACCCCTATGATCTTCCATGCAGTCTGCATCAGACGGACCAGTTTGGACTTTAATTGTACAGACAGGTTACCAAACCCAGCTGTAATACCGTATCTGATGACTCTCTAATACAGATTGGTAGAAAAGTAACATAAATGTTTGATCTACACCATGAACTCTAAGGCGACGTAGAAAGTGCAGTCGTTGTTGTAGTCTGCTACACAGGCTATCTACATGGGTGTTCCAGGTTAGTGTGTTATCGACAACAAAAAAAAGCAGATAAAGCAGCTGAAATGTATCGCTGTCCCAAACTATCTTTCCTCACGGACTGCCATGGTTCATTATAGTCAACAACATAAGAATCAAATTGTACCCCTCAAAAGCAGAGAGTCAAATAGCATAGCTTCGAGCTTTGCTCTTTGACACTGATATCTTGTGGAATAGACTCCCGGCGCCTATTATCCAAATCCAGGGATGTTTTAAAGAGACCGGAGCTCATCTCAGGAGGAACATGACTGCATGTAATTGGTTGGTTGGGCTCGACTCACTAGACTTGGGGGATCAAGAATCTGCTGCTGTAGGCCCATTAGGGCTCTAAGTAAACTGGATCCTGTCAACAAATTGATTGATTGTTTGATTGAAAACTTTATTACCAGATTGCAGAATGGGTACAGTATACAGTACGGCTCAATACACACAATTGTTAAGGGGATGCAGACCAGAGAAAGACTTTCGTCTTGTTTACATCAGGGTCCCTCATTTTCAATTCATAATGACATTTATGACATACACAACATACAGATATACAGATATATATCATGACATTATGACATACAAGATATGCAAACATACAGTACTGTTTACCAGAGATCCTAACAGAAAATATATACATACGAGGGGGAGGGAAATGTACATTAGGAGGGGGATGGGTGGGTGGGAGGCTGTTCGGACATTTACGGCTGATTTGATTGGTTGATTTAATCATGATTGTGTGAACCTCTCTAAATCTAGCGCTCATCAGAGATGTGCTTATCATTATTCAGAATAACTGATGCAACATTGAGGGAAAAAAGCATTACAATCATGACTAATCGATCAACAAGCATTACAAACATGACTAATCGATCAACAAACTCTTGGCCGACTAAAACCAAACCGACCAATTAATAGGTTAAAGAGGGGGCTGTAGTATAAAGCCTATAAACTACAATTTCATAGTTAGTGGAATTGTTTTCTTAGCCTATATGTTCTGTTATTGCTGGTGTTGTTGTTGTTGTTGTTGTTGTTGTTGTTGTTGTTGTTGTTGTTGTTGTTGTTGTTATCATCATCAGCAGGAGCATCCCACTGTATGGAGCCACACAAACCCATTGTTCAATTTAGTCTGTAATCGTTCATAGGGATGAATGAATGAATGAATGAATGAATGAATGAATGAATGAATGAATGAATGAATGGATGGATGAATGAATGAATGAAAACTTTATTTAACAGATTGCAGAATGGGTACAATACAGTACGGCATAATACACACAATTGTTAACACTTTAAGTGCCGGAAACGTGTTTAGGCATCTTTCCTAGCCATGCGCAAGTTGCCTAGGACGCCGTAACTCGTCTTTGATATCAATATTTCAAAAATCTGTGATCGGAATCATATTTCCCCTCTGCAGCCTTCACACACAGTTATGATCTCCTCTCAATCCTCTAGCGGTTCAAGAGCGCCATCTGGTGGCCGATCGGCATATCGCCCAAAGAGGAAGTCATGTGGATGAAGTGGTGCTCACCCATATTACTTCCGGGCACTCGCTATAGGTCCCGGGACTCGAGCTCGACACAATACATAGCGATCCGTTGCCAATAACTTGATAAACAACATGATTTGGACGTATATACTATTATACAACCTGGAAATGGACCGGGTATTTCGACATCCCATAATGGAAAACTGTCTACGCCACGCTGATCGCCCAGTGGCCCGAGGAGACTGTGGTGAGTTTTAGCGTGTAATATTACCGCGTTCTTTACTAACTGCTATGATGAACATATGACCTACATTAGATGAATGGTATAACGCTGCCCACGGAATTATAAACGCCCCCTCGCCCATCTGGTCAACATCAGATGACGTGTAGTAACTTCCAGAAGTACGTCCAGTTGGAATTTTTTATATCGCGCTGATTGCTATCAAACTGTATTTCATCATCAATATAATGCATTTGGGGCTATAAATCACGTTCTGGAGAAAGCTGCAGAAAGAGATGAAAACATACTTATACTTTAGACCATATTTTAGTATGAATATGTGAATGAAAAAGTTTAACGTTGCTACACCATGAACAATACATATAGGACCTTGAATGGGCCCTAATAATGGCAATCTAGCAATAGAATTTAAAAAGTTATAGCCCTGCAAAGAAGGGGAACTTCTCCATGTTAAATAAAGCTGGCAACGGATGGTATATCATGAATTTAGCCTTAGGCAATCAAAGTGTTAAGGGGATGCAGACAGAAAGACTTTCGTCTTGTTTACATCAGGGTCCCCCATTTTCAATTCATAATGACATTTATGACATACACAACATACATGACATCATGAAAATTATGACATAGGGACATACATGACATACAGGTATCTAGTACTGTTACATTTGTGGAAAGGGGTGCACTGCTTCTGCAAACGCAGGGATATAGGGAGGTGTAGTGGTTACGTCATTTTCGTTTTTTCCTGTTCCACCCTCTGTTCCACTTAATGTATTTCCCCATTGACCATTTCTAAATCGGCTCGTTTTAGATAAATAAAGCATTAACGTTGGCATGGTGTACCTTTCTGTGCGTATTCATCCACAATCTATAGCTCAACATGAAAATATTCGCGATTAATCGTAAAGGTAACAAAATAACAACGTTTATGTTTTTGTTCGCTGGGAAACTACACTGCTATTCTGCACGGCTGACTGACGTCACCACAGCGTAGCCTTCTGCCTGTAGTCACAGACCTATAGGATCAGATTTCCCTTACATAACCTTAACAATTCGTACAATGGGAAAATAACTGACCCTGAATCTGTGGCTAGTATCTCTCTGGTGATCATAACCATTAATCTCTAAAGCCAACCACCATTTTTAAAAGCAACAATCACGTGACCATTTGTATTTATATTTTAAATCGTATAACGTTATTTCGCTGTATATTAAATCACTGTAAACACTAATGTAAATCATTGTTTCGTTGTACATATTGTGTATAGTTTATAACGTTATTGTTTTTACATGACGTTAGTAGCTAGCTTGCTAGCCGGCATTCCCGAAACTCCTCTAACATGCTCCGATTTAAAATGGTTCTCTCCTCTTTGTATACTTTTGTCCTCACAAACAAAGTATTCTGCCAGGGAACGTATGGACACTACAGTAGTAGTTATAAGGTTTTTGAGTTTGCAACGTTAATGTTAGTTAGCTATCGTGGTATCAACGGGCCGTGACATGTAGCTAGTTAGCTTGCTAGCCGGCATGATGCGTGTGCAGTGCACAGGTCTGAGAAGAGGACCTGCACATTTTACTCGTTCCCGAAACTCCTCTACATGCCCCAATTGAAAATGGTTCACGACAGTAGACATAATGCTAACGTCTAGTACGTTTAGCGGGGTAACGTTAACGTTAGCTAACTAGCTTGGTATAAGCTGGCCGTGACTAATATGCATGCGGCAGCCTAACAGGCTGCCTACTGGCTACTGAACAACAGGCAAATGTAGTTCTTTTTTTTATGACAAATTAAAAACCTTATTATAACTACCTTTGTTTCAACCAAAAATGCTTAAACAATCATTATTGGTAGAAGGGAACTCATTTTGTGCAAAAATGGAAAGCTTGCCAATGTTCATGCGGCAGAATTGTTACAATAGCCCATAATCAATTTTCCCAATGATAAATCCCTATACGCAGCGATGCGTTGCTCATGGGACGAGATTGCACTCCGGGCAACCTAAGTTTTGTGAGCAGAAGCGTGTGCACGTGCACACAGGAATGCGCTGCACTCGACTGATGCGCCAACTCGCAGTACACACCTGGGTACTTTGCATATCAATAGCGCCGGTCGTCAGGTGTTACATTCCATTTGTAGAGGAATTAGGCATTGTTTTTAGTCTGTCCTTATGCAAGGGAACATTTATGGGGAAGCGCGCGCACGTGCCTGGGAGCGCGCGTGCATGTGGCGTCATTAGCGTGCGTGCAGCCTGTGTTGATATGAGCATCGCAACACTGCCTATACGGGTGGAACAACCAGTGACGTCAGACTACACCTCCCTATAGAGCCGTCTGGTTCACCAGGGGTTAAAAAAAAAAGGCACCTCCCACGTGCTGCTGTTCCAGCTACAGGTCGCTCACCTGCTGCACCGCCTCGCGCTCAGTTCAGTGCCTCTGCATCGGCAGCCGCGGCGCGCGAGCCACCATTCCACTGGACTCTAGAGGAGCGCGGCGCGCGAGCCACCATCCCACTGGACTGTAGAGGAGCGCGGCGCGCGAGCCACCATCCCACTGGACTGTAGAGGAGCGCGGCGCGAGCTCAACCCCAGAAGAAGCGCGAAGCGAACCCGTCCTCCTCCTAAACTCCTCCTCCCCTCTCTCTCTCCCTCTCTCTCTCTCTCCCCCCCTCCCTCCCCCTCTCTCTCCGCGACATCCTGCTGCCAAGAAGAGAGAGAAGTCACTCAAGTCGTCGACACCGCCATCACTCCCAAACACACAGAAGAAGGAACATTAAACAAATTAATAAAAAAAATAAAAAAAAGTGAAGCCGCCGCGCCGCGAACGGAACGCCACGTCGACTGAAGAAGAACAAACATTTAGATTGTTGCTGAACAACAGCAGCAGGAGTTTCTGACATTTAATCTACACAACACCTGCTGCTGCTGAGAGTGAGTTGTCACCATGTTGGACCCGTCTTCCAGTGACGACACCGGGGGAGAGTCCGAGCCTGAAGAAGAGCCTCCTGTTGTTAAACCTGCTGTTACTACACCTGCTGGGGGGCACCGTGGAGGTACAGTACAGTACTAGATACCTGTATGTCATGCATGTCCCTATGTCATAATTGTCATGATGTCACATGTTGTGTATGTCATAAATGTCACTATGAATTGAAAATGGGGGACCCTGATGTAAACAAGACGAAAGTCTTTCTCTGGTCTGCATCCCCTTAACAATTGTGTGTATTGAGCCGTACTGTACTACTGTACCCATTCTGCAATCTGTTAAATAAAGTTTTCATTCATTAATTAATTAATTCATTCAGGTAATAAACCGAGGAAACACACCGCTGACCACCCAGCGCTGCCCGCCGCCCCGGTGCCGCCTCCCGGTAAAGCTCCCGGTAAAGCTCCCGGTAAAGCTCCCGGCGGCGGCGAGGAGGACGAGGAGCGGAGGGAGAGACTCCTGAAGGAGGAGGAGGAGGAGGAGGCGGAGAGGAAGAGTAAACTGCAGATCTACGTGTTCGTCCTGCGCTGCATCGCCTACCCGTTCAACGCCAAGCAGCCCACGGACCTGGCGAGGCGTCAGCAGAAGGTGGGTCACCGTGCGGGCACACACCCTGACACACACCCAACACACACCCTGACCCTGACCCAACACACACACTGACCCAACACACACACTGACCCTGACCCAACACACACACTGACCCAACACACACACTGACCCTGACCCAACACACACACTGACCCTGACCCAACACACACACTGACCCTGACCCAACACACACACTGACCCAACACACACACTGACCCAACACACACACTGACCCAACACACACACTGACCCAACACACACACTGACCCAACACACACACTGACCCAACACACACACTGACCCAACACACACACTGACACACACCCAACACACACACTGACCCTGACCCAACACACACACTGACCCAACACACACACTGACCCAACACACACACTGACCCTGACCCAACACACACACTGACCCAACACACACACTGACCCAACACACACACTGACCCTGACCCAACACACATCCTGACCCAACACACACCTGCTGTAGAGAGAGACACACAACGTCTACACACACCTGCTGTAGAGACACACAACGTCAACACACACCTGCTGTAGAGAGAGACACACAACGTCAACACACACCTGCTGTAGAGAGAGACACACAACGTCAACACACACCTGCTGTAGAGAGAGACACACAACGTCAACACACACCTGCTGTAGAGAGAGACACACAACGTCAACACACACCTGCTGTAGAGACACACAACGTCAACACACACCTGCTGTAGAGACACACAACGTCAACACACACCTGCTGTAGAGAGAGACACACAACGTCAACACACACCTGCTGTAGAGACACACAACGTCAACACACACCTGCTGTAGAGAGAGACACACAACGTCAACACACACCTGCTGTAGAGACACACAACGTCTACACACACCTGCTGTAGAGACACACAACGTCAACACACACCTGCTGTAGAGAGAGACACACAACGTCTACACACACCTGCTGTAGAGACACACAACGTCAACACACACCTGCTGTAGAGAGAGACACACAACGTCAACACACACCTGCTGTAGAGAGAGACACACAACGTCAACACACACCTGCTGTAGAGAGAGACACACAACGTCAACACACACCTGCTGTAGAGAGAGACACACAACGTCAACACACACCTGCTGTAGAGAGAGACACACAACGTCAACACACACCTGCTGTAGAGAGAGACACACAACGTCAACACACACCTGCTGTAGAGAGAGACACACAACGTCAACACACACCTGCTGTAGAGAGAGACACACAACGTCAACACACACCTGCTGTAGAGAGAGACACACAACGTCAACACACACCTGCTCGCTGCTGTTGCGTGTGATTAGCGTGTGATTAGCGTGGGAAACACCGGCCAACTGCCGTCTGCAACATGTCGACATTCACCTTGTTGTTATCAGTGATGTGACGACCGCGTCGGTTGTGTGATAGTAAAGGGTTAACCTTCTGTCGTGTGGCAGTGAAAGGGTTAACCGGCTGTCGTGTGGCAGTGAAAGGGTTAACCTGTCGTGTGGCAGTGAAAGGGTTAACCTTCTGTGAGTTGTTGCAGTGAAAGGGTTAACCTTCTGTGACTTGTCGCAGTGAAAGGGTTAACCGGCTGTTGTGTGGCAGTGAAAGGGTTAACCTGTGACCTGTCGCAGTGAAAGGGTTAACCGTTTTGGTAGTGCAGCAGTGAAAGGGTTAACACAGCATCACATTTTAGGTTTGCATTACTAAGTTAAGTTCGCAGGCTGTTGAATAAGAAACTCACTGTTCATTGGGCCTGTATCTGTACTATGGCATGTTAAAAAGATTCATTTAAATTCATTCATTTAATTCTTGCCTTGCACACCGTTTATTTTCATAAAATAATAATCACCACATTCAGCTGCAAGCAGAATAGAATTTCCATTCATTTAAAAGATTGATAAAAAAGGAAGAGATCCTGTCAGTTGGAAAAGTAGCCTCTGTTTTGCTTTGTTCATTGTTTCTGTGGCCATGAAGGATACGATATCATTGAACACCCACGTGTTAGAGAGAGGGAGAGAGAGGAGAGGGAGAGGGAGAGGGAGAGAGAGAGAGAGGGAGGGAGAGAGAGAGAGGAGAGGGAGAGAGAGAGGAGAGGGAGAGGGAGAGGGAGAGAGAGAGAGAGGAGAGAGAGAGAGAGGGAGAGAGAGAGGGAGAGGGAGAGAGAGAGAGAGAGAGAGAGAATAATCTCAAAGTCTTATCTACTAGTATGTTTACAATACTAGGCCTGTATCATAAGCTCATGAAAAGTCTTATTGATTGATTGAACATTTTATTAACAGATTGCAGAATGGGTACAATACAGTACGGCTGAATACACACAATTGTTAAGGGGATGCAGACCAGAGAAACATCAGGGTCCCCAATTTTCAATTCATAACATTTATGACATACAGATATACAGTACTGTTACATCCAGACATTTATGACATACAAGATATACAAATATACAGTACTGTTTATTTACAGACAGAGTTTCTAAAAGAGAATACTGTATATACATTTGAGGGGGAGGAAACTGTACGTTGGGGGGGGGGGGGGGGGGAGGTTGGACATTTACAGGGGCCAGTTTCGAATTGCAGTCTCCCGTAGGTGCTCTTTGAGAGTGGTTTTGAAAGTGGGTAGTGATTCACATTCCTTTACGGCTGTGGGTAGGGCGTTCCACACTGATGTGGCATAATTGCGAAACGTGTTTAGTCCCTTGTTTGAGCCGAATCTGGGTTTAACATGATTTGTGGAGCTCCCTCTGGTGTTGTGATCGTGGTATTCACTGACCTTTGGGAAGTATTTCGACATGTACATGGGTACCTTAGTGGTGTAGTGTATCTTGTAGACCAGGCCCATCTTAATCTTTCAATCTAGTACGTTATCTTACATAAGATGGGCCTGGTTTATTGAAATACAGAGGGAGTATATTACAGTATAAACAACCATGAATAAAGCAGGTTGGATTTGCTCTTCAACGAATGCTTAAAAAGCACCGCTTCTCCCCCGAGCTGATGGTCCACATCTACAGCTGGTTCTGAGCTCACAGAGGACCTGGGTGTTATGGATTTGTTGCCTTGTCACTTTGAATACACTATTTTAATGAGCCCAGGTGTCAAATCAATATCATGAATAATGGTTTGTTGAGTAGAATAAGTCGTGTTTTAAACCCCTCTGGGACGCGTGCCGGCCGAGCGAGCGCCGTGGCTCTCTGGATCCTCCGAGGTGGTGATTCTGCATTCGGACCCACTGCCATGTCTGACCGCCAACTGGTGTTGCACCGTACTCATCATCACTTAACCCTTTCACTGCCACACTGCAGAAGGTTAACCCTTTACTATCACACCACCGACGGTTACCGTCGGTAGTGCCATAGTAAAGGGTTAACCTTCTGCAGTGTGGCAGTGAAAGGGTTAACCTGCTGTTGTGTGGCAGTGAAAGGGTTAACCTGCTGTTGTGTGGCAGTGAAAGGCTTAACCTTCTGTGTATTGTCGCAGTGAAAGCAAGGGTTAACCGTTTGGTAGTGCGGCGGTGAAAAGGTTAAAAATACAAACTGATTTCCTTTATGCAAAACAAACACTTGGTTTGACGAACACTATTATTCCCATGCCTATACCTGTACCTCCCCCCTCCCCCACGCCTATATCTGTACCCCCCCCCCCCCTCCCCCCACGCCTATACCTGTACGTACCCCCCCCCCCCCCCTGCTATGATGCCTGAATCTCCCCAAGGGATCAATAAAGGAATATCTTATCTTATCTTATTACAGTAGAAATCCACTGTAGCCCCACAGTTACCATTTGCTTGTCATGATTTATCTTCTTTGGACAAGGGCACGGACAATTGTGCGCTTTAAGGAGATCGATTCCCGCCTCCCTCCCGGGCAGCGTGTCGATGTGTCCTTGAGCAAGACACTTAACCCCTAATTGCTCCCGATGAGCAGGTCGGCACCTTGCGTGGTCGCCTCCGCCGTCGGTGTGTGAATGTGTGAGTGAACGGGTAAAGTGTGAGGAACAAATTGTAAAGCGCTTTGGATAAAAGCTGTTATATAAAAAAGCAGCCATTTACCATTAACTCTTTGGAATAACCTGCCTCAAAACCTCTGCTGCATTTATAGAATAGAATAGAAATACTTTTATTATCCCGAGGGAAATTTGACACTGCAAAAAAATCGCTCAACATTAAACATTTAGACAGAACGGGTCACGAATAAGAATAACAAAACCAATCAAATTGAACTTGACAAAGTACAGAAACGGGTCGAGCGATCTGCAGCAGCGCCGTCTGAGGCGACACATGCACACAGTAGATTAACTTTTAAAAGAATCTTAAATTGTATTTAACACTGTAAAGTGTTTTGTTTTGTTTTCTGTTTCTGTGCTTGCATGTCATTTTAGCCATCTTAATTGTTAGGTTTCATGCATTGTGTGTTGAGTGCTGACTTTTAATAATTTAGTTTTGCAATAATAATTGTTTTTGTATGTTTTCTTTCTTGTGTGGACCCCAGGACGACTAGCTGGTTGCTATGGCACCAGCTAATGGGGATCCGTAATCAAATCAAATCAAATCTGTTATTATTGGGCTTCTGAAACCCAGTCCTGAGCCCTAAGCATCTTTACACAACATGCTTAATCTCCAACATTCAAAATCCTACGTTTCCCGGCATAAAGGATCAGCGAGATGAGAACTAATAACTCAATATCACACCCAAATGGCCGCCGGTCAAATCCCCTGGACAGTTTATTTTTTGGTCTTGTTTACAGACAAATCAAACGCACCCGTGTGGACTTACAAACAAATAAAATGACAAATGTACATATTCAAGGCAAGCTCTCACACACACAAAATCCAAAATCAATGACCGAAAAAAAGGAATATTATTTTTGCCTATCCTTTACAAATTCTTAAACTAAATATATTTTAATATAAGAAGAAAAACTTAAAATATGCTGCAAGATATAATTTTTTTTAAGAAAAAACAAATGTTTAATGTTTTTGCTCAAAACTGTACTCCTGAATTATTTTATTATTTTAAAGAAAAGAAGGCAGGGGTTTTGAGACGGGTTAATTGGTTTCAGTAGTACTCTCAGTTTCAGCCGGCTCAGCTTCAAGACGATTGTAATGGCTGCTTGACTCCTCCTCCTTCGTACGGGTCAAGACGAAACCCGCCGCATCGCAGGGGACTGCATCAGTCACTCTAATCCCCGTGGAGAGAGAGAGAGAGAGACCACAGGACTGCATCAGTCACTCTAATCCCCGTGGAGAGAGAGAGAGAGAGAGAGAGAGAGGAGACCACAGGACTGCATCAGTCACTCTAATCCCCGTGGAGAGAGAGAGAGAGAGAGACCACAGGGACTGCATCAGTCACTCTAATCCCCCGTGGAGAGAGAGAGACCACAGGACTGCATCAGTCACTCTAATCCCCGTGGAGAGAGAGAGAGAGACCACAGAAACTGCATCAGTCACTCTAATCCCTGTGGAGAGAGAGAGAGACCACAGGACTGCATCAGTCACTCTAATCCCCGTGGAGAGAGAGAGACACAGGACTGCATCAGTCACTCTAATCCCCTCGGAGAGAGAGAGAGACCACAGGACTGCATCAGTCACTCTAATCCCTGTGGAGAGAGAGAGAGACCACAGGACTGCATCAGTCACTCTAATCCCTGTGGAGAGAGAGAGAGAGAGAGAGAGAGACCACAGGACTGCATCAGTCACTCTAATCCCCGTGGAGAGAGAGAACCACAGACTGCATCAGTCACTCTAATCCCCGTGGAGAGAGAGAGAGAGAGAGAGAGAGAGACCCACAGGACTGCATCAGTCACTCTAATCCCCGTGGAGAGAGAGAGAGACCACAGGACTGCATCAGTCACTCTAATCCCCGTGGAGAGAGAGAGAGACCACAGGACTGCATCAGTCACTCTAATCCCCGTGGAGAGAGAGAGAGAGACCACAGGACTGCATCAGTCACTCTAATCCCTGTGGAGAGAGAGAGAGAGACCACAGGACTGCATCAGTCACTCTAATCCCGTGGAGAGAGAGAGACCACAGGACTGCATCAGTCACTCTAATCCCCGTGAGAGAGAGAGAGAGAGAGAGAGACCACAGGACTGCATCAGTCACTCTAATCCCTGTGGAGAGAGAGAGAGACCACAGGACTGCATCAGTCACTCTAATCCCCTCGGAGAGAGAGAGAGACCACAGGACTACATCAGTCACTCTAATCCCCGTGGAGAGAGAGAGAGAGAGAGACCACAGGACTGCATCAGTCACTCTAATCCCCGTGGAGAGAGAGAGAGAGAGAGACCACAGGACTGCATCAGTCACTCTAATCCCCGTGGAGAGAGAGAGAGAGAGAGAGACCACAGGACTGCATCAAGTCACTCTAATCCCCCGTGGAGAGAGAGAGAGAGAGAGGACCACAGGACTGCATCATTCACTCTAATCCCCGTGGAGAGAGAGAGAGAGAGACTACAGGACTGCATCAGTCACTCTAATCCCTGTGGAGAGGAGAGGGGAGAGAGGAGAGACCACAGGACTGCATCAGTCACTAATCCCCGTGGAGAGAGAGAGAGACCACAGGACTGCATCAGTCACTCTAATCCCTGTGGAGAGAGAGAGACCACAGGACTGCATCAGTCACTCTAATCCCCGTGGAAGAGAGAGAGAGAGACCACAGGACTGCATCAGTCACTCTAATCCCTGTGGAGAGAGGAGAGAGAGAGAGACCACAGGACTGCATCAGTCAACTCTAATCCCTGTGGAGAGAGAGAGAGAGAGAGAGGAGACCACAGGACTGCATCAGTCACTCTAATCCCCGTGGAGAGAGAGAGAGGACCACAGGACTGCATCAGTCACTCTAATCCCTGTGGAGAGAGAGAGAGACCACAGGACTGCATCAGTCACTCCTAATCCCTGTGGAGAGAGAGAGAGACCACAGGACTGCATCAGTCCACTCTAATCCCCGTGGAGAGAGAGAGAGAGAGAGAGACCACAGGACTGCATCAGTCACTCTAATCCCCGTGGAGAGAGAGAGAGAGAGAGAGACCACAGGACTGCATCAGTCACTCTAATCCCCGTGGAGAGAGAGAGAGAGAGAGACCACAGGACTGCATCAGTCACTCTAATCCCTGTGAGAGAGGAGGGAGAGAGAGAGACCACAGGACTGCATCAGTCACTAATCCCCGTGGAGAGAGAGAGAGAGAGACTACAGGACTGCATCAGTCACTCTAATCCCCGTGGAGAGAGAGAGACCACAGGACTGCATCAGTCACTCTAATCCCCGTGGAGAGAGAGAGCCCACAGGACTGCATCAGTCACTCTAATCCCCGTGGAGAGAGAGAGAGAGGACCACAGGACTGCATCAGTCACTAATCCCCGTGGAGAGAGAGAGAGAGAGACTACAGGACTGCATCAGTCACTCTAATCCCCGTGGAGAGAGAGAGACCACAGGACTGCATCAGTCACTCTAATCCCCGTGGAGAGAGAGAGAGAGACCACAGGACTGCATCAGTCACTCTAAATTCCCCGTGGAGAGAGAGAGAGACCACAGGAATGTCAATGCAGCTTTATGATGAAGGCTCCATTGGGTATTCGGCGAAGGCTCTATTATCTGTTATCATCATCATCATCTGCCATATCTCTGTCATCTTTATAGTGTGCGTCATTGAGCCACCACCACCATTGATAGCGGCTAGTTTTAGCATAATGTTTTTCTTTATAATTATTTTTCAAAGAAATTATATAGGCTACCCAATGGCGGGGGATCACGTTATGTTAATGAGTGACGGTACACCTTGCAGCAGGTGAACTGAAGCGGAGGAACCAGCTCTACGGCTCTCTCACTTCCTCGTTTACGTCGTTAAACACTGTTGGTTGGATGTAATCTGGCAGCTGAGCCTGGTGCTTCCTCTCCTCGAGCTGCTCGTTCCGACGGCTGAATCTTACGTTGAGATGTTTATTTGGTATTTATTGTGCTAGTTTTATCATGTACACCTTTATCTGCCCGCGTTCTTAAAGATGCACCACGATTTAATTATTTGAAATGAGGACCATGTTGTAGACTGAACACACACACACACACACACACACACCTACACACACACCTACACACACCTACACACACACACACCTACACACACCTACACACACACACACGCACGCACACACACACACACATCACTGTGGTCGAGTCTGCACCAGCGATGTGGACCTTGTAGACTGAACCACTGAGTTACATTACATTTACAAGTTACCTGCTTATTCCACTAAATTGTGTGTGGTTTGAGTCTACGGCGTAGTGTTGACTCTACACAGTCCTCATGGCTGTAGTGTTGACTCTGCACAGTCCTCATCATCTGTATTAGGCTTCGGCGGTATCATTTCTTTCATACCGTCCGTCATACCTTGCTGACATGACTTTCATTTTCATCAGCGGGGGGGGGGGGGGGGGGGGGGGTAGCAGAGCAAAGTTAACAATATACTTGTTATCACCATACATAACGCTTATATTGGAACACGTTGACATTAGGGCCGTTTTCAACCTAAAAGTGCACTTTCTTCGACCTCGAACCTAAATTCCTTAGCGACCCGTGTTGCCAAAGTAAACAAATCGGCGCGCACATTCGAGACACACAGATATGGAACAAGTCATACGGAAAAAAATAACGTATAACGGAGGCTGAAATTAGAGCAATATGACTCACAAACTCACGACAGTAGTACACAACTACACATAAAGACGCACAAAATTTATTCTGCATTTATTAAGTGATAATCAAAACCCAGCTTAAGCCGTTAAACCACTGTAGTGAATCACCGAAGCCAATACTTAACCATAACATAACATAACTTACCGGTACCAAAACAAGATGTCCCGAGTCCACATTCACGCACAAATCCATTTCAAAACGTTAGAAAAACGCTCCGTTCCCGATTCCTCAATCATCCAATGTCTGGAAGTGGACCCATGGTCCATTCGATCTTAATAAACGGACGGCCACCGGTCCATAACTGCATTCTAAAGAAGAATCAGTCTTTATTTGTCGTGCAGATTAACACACGCGAGATGAAAGACCCAAAGGAACACATGCGTAGCGTCACCTGCTCAGCTCAGCTCTGACTGAGAGAGGGACAGACAGACTGCCCTGCCCTCTGCTGGCGCGTGCTGTGCACTACAATCAACTCCGTGTCAGTGTAATAGAAGGAAACCCATCTGTGATTTGGCGCACAGTCTGTGACGTCACGGTATTGAGAATCATACCGGCGGGATTTTGAAATACCCTGGTATACCGTAATACCGTCATACCGCCCAAGCCTAATCTGTATAGTGTTGACCGATCACAAGAGGAGGCAGATTGATTGATTGATTGAACATTTTATTAACAGGTTGTAGAATGGGTACAATACAGTACGGCTCAATACACACAATTGTTAACACAATAATTGCCAAAAACAAATATACTCGTTATTGCTCGCCATGCGAATATCGCCAAAAACGATTGTTATTTAGTTTATTCGCTATATCTATTCATAATTCATGTCTGCAGCCTCTGTATACCCTGGTGAGTGTGTCTGAGCTGGCAGACAGTCAACACCGCCCTCTACTGTCTTGCGGAGCTATTGCATCCCATTGGAAATGGGCTGGTGTGTTTTATGAGCCGATCTGAGCGAGCGAGCGCTCCGCTACGAGGGCCATTTCATGTATGCACGACGAGATATAATAATGATAATCTAGCGTTGATTTCAGGATGATTAGATAATCAGCCGAAAAATTACAACGTGATGACTGGATTACACTAAAATGCCTTTTTCTTGTCTTTTTCCTGGAATTACTCAAAAGCACCCAAACCATTCTCTATTCAAAACGGTATAAAACGGAAATGTACGGATGAAAAAACAATCTGTTTTGGTCATGTTGACTGGAAGCAACTCACTGACAGTCGATGGCGTTATTAGACCCATAGATATAATAAAGGATATATTTTAAGCACTCGCAAATGTCGCAGTCTAAAACTATATCCATTGAATAAAGACCTGGCGATGAAGGGGGACCAGCGTCCCCTGCTGCTGGCGGTCAATGTGTTAAGGGGATGCAGACCAGAGAAAGACTTTCGTCTTGTTTACATCAGGGTCCCCCATTTTCAATTCATCAAGTGATGCACGATATATCGGCCCCCGATATAATATCCGTTTTTTTACACATCGGTATCGGTCCGATATCAAGATAGGGCAGATATAAAATAAAATAAATATTATAATTTTTTTATTTTATTTTTTACATGTTTTGGCCTTAAATAGTTTCAAAATATCAGTCATTTCTGAAGTAAAAAAATATATGCGTTTTGGAAAATAGCTCTTTATTTGATTATCATAAAAAAGTGTTTTCTATACAGAGATATCGACATCGGTAAATATCGATATCGGCCAGAACAGCAATATTAATATCGGTTATCGGTATCGGCCACAATTTTCACATCGGTGCATCACTAATCAAGACATTTATGACATACAGATATATATCCTGACATTTACGACATACATGACATACAGATATACAGTACTGTTACATTTATGACATACAAGATATACAGATATACAGTACTGTTTACCAGAGATCCTAACAGAAACTCTATACATTTGAGGGGGAGGAAACTGTACATTAGGAGGGGGGTGGGTTGGTGGGTGGGCTTTGGGTTTGGACTTTTACGGGGGCCAGTTTCGAATTGCAGTCTCCCGTAGGTGCACTTTGAGGGCGGTTGTGAAGGAGGTAGGGTTGGGCGATTAATCGATTTGATGGATTAATTCGAATTAATGATTTAGGAAGATTTTCAAAACTTTTTTTTCAAGTGTCATCTTTTATTTTACAAAAAAGTGATGTTTGGTGAAAGTTAGATTAGCACGTTATTAGTCCCAATAATAATAATAATAACTTTATTTGTATAGCACTTTTCATACAGAGGTTGCAGTTCAAAGTGCTTCACAACAGTAAAAAATACAGGCATAAGCGAGCATAAAAAGATAGACAGGTAGAATCAGATAGACAGGTAGAATCACAGTGTTTCACATTAGGATCTAGCATCCCAATAGGCTCTCCGCTTACAGTTTTCAGTAACACAAATAGTAAAAATAGTTTAAAATGATTCAGTTTAAAAATAGTCAAAAAATTATAAAATAGAACGGACATAAAAAATACAGGCATGAGCGAGCATAGCAAGATATGGCAAATCACAGTGTTTCACATTAGGATCTAGCATCCTAATAGGCTCTCTATTCAGTAATACTCCTGTAATTCATGAACAAATAATCACAGTGTTTCACATTTGGATCTAGCAAATAATAAGAATAGTTTAAAATGATTCAGTTTAAAAATAGTCATCAGTAAGAAGTAAAAAGTGCAATAACCGACACATGAATTTGATAGGCAGTGTATAAGAGTAGGCAGGGTAAGAATAGTGCAGGTAAATACAAGTTGTGTCAGGATATCCCTGATGTTTCCTCTTGCCACTAGGTGGTAGCAGATATCTATCAGTGAAATGCCTGAGCAAAGAGATAGGTTTTAAGCTGTCTTTTAAAGATGTCTAGCGAGTTGGCTTCCCTGATGTTTTGGGGTAGTTTGTTCCATAGTTTTGGGGCATAGTTGATAAAGGCTGCATTACCGATCCTCTTTTGACTGCTTCTGGGAGCCTCTAGTAGTCCAGCAGCTGATGATCGCAGTGTTCTTGCTGGTGTGTAATTTATTAGAGTGTTGGCGATGTAGCTAGGTCCCTGTCCATTTAGAGCTTTGTATGTAAGGAGAAGGACCTTAAAGTCAATTCTAAATGTTACAGGAAGCCAGTGTAAAGCGGCTAAGACTGGACTAATGTGCTCTCTCCTTTTGGTTCTAGTTAGCAGTCGGGCTGCAGAGTTTTGGATTAGCTGAAGCCTCTCTGTGGTTTTCTTAGGGAGACCTGTGAAAAGTGCATTACAGTAGTCTAACCGGCTAGATATGAATGCATGAATTAGCTTCTCAGCATCGTTCTGATTAATAAATGGTCGTACTTTTGCTATATTTCTGAGATGGAAGAACGATGTTTTCGTCACTTTGCTAATATGAGAATTGAAGTTCAGTTCTGAATCTATGATAACCCCAAGACTATTGACCTCAGATTTGATCCAAGGGGTTAGTCCCCCCAGGTTCTTTATTAATGTTTCTTTTTTAGTTTTGGAGCCGATAATTAGAATTTCAGTTTTGTTCTCGTTTAGTTTCAGGAAGTTCTTACTCATCCATTTATTTATTGCCAGTAAGCAGTCTGTAATGGAGCTAATCGCTGTATCATTTGGTTCAGCAGATATGTACAGTTGTGTATCATCCGCATCAGGGTTGGAAATTAACGGGGGCTTGGGGCAAAATGCCCTCGAAAATTTACCAAATGCCCTCGAAAATCAGTTAAGGGGGGCAAAAAAAGCCCCAGACAGTTTACTAATTATATATATAATTATATATATGCTCTACAGTGCGAGCATTTCCCTCGTATTGCCCCTAATAATATGTGTGTGTGCAAACCGGAAAAATCATTTACTTGCAGTGTGCGAGACAGACGAGTGATTGTGAAGATTACAAAACAGCTCCGCTGTTAATAGTTCAGATTGAAACTGGACTGAAATTCAGTTTTTGGGTGGAATGTTTGTTCCAAGGAGGAGGGAGGCGGGGCCCGCTGCGTGTTACAGGCACTTGAGAGGTGCTGCGAACACAGAGAGAGCGCTCTGCTCTCATCAAGCATTACACTGTTAACGTTAGCAAGCTAAGCATCTGCATAGCGCGACCTGTGTTCTGTGTAACGTTAAGTAACTTGTGTTCGGCGGGGAAAGACCATTCCATTTGTAACACAACTCCAAAAGAATAACATCCAAATCCGATCCCGATGCGCATTTCCTTCATTCCACAGCGCTGAGCGCGCAACGTATTTCATTGATGATCTGGCCAGAGCCTATACTCACAAACGTTGCGTGTGTGGGGTTTTTCATCAATTTGAAACAAGCCTCTTGACTGTTGGAATTAGGGATGTTAAAAATAAAATATCTAATAATATTATTCAATATTAGACATTCATTGATCCAGAGGCAACCGGTTATTATATCAAGACAACAACACAACTTGCCCTCACTCAGGGACAATAATATTTAATCTATTTAGATAGAGTATGTATGTATTATTTACAGATAATTGAAGGTACCTCAAAACATGAAACCAAGCCATGATGTCACACATCGTGTGCATGTGTGTGTGTTACTTGAACAATTGTCACTGTGCTCCTAAATTTCTGTGTGCTCCTAAATTTGTATTTAGATTTTATTTATAAAAATTTTATTTAGGAGCACATGTGCTCCTTGGGAAAAAGGTTAGCGTAGAGCCCTATATATGGAGACATTAACATTACGTTATCAAACATAGGGACGAAGACTGTAAAAAAAGTGTCAACAATGTTTTATAATCTTTATGTTAATTTTCATTATAAAAATGTTGTGCCCCCGAAATACAAAAAAAAGCCCCCGAAAAGCAATTAAGGGGGGCAAAAAAAGCCCTTGAAAAAAAATGTTAATTTCTAACCCTGATCCGCATAGCTATGGAAATCTACATTATGTTCTCCGATGATATCACCCAGCGGTAACATGTAAAGGGAGAAGAGTAAAGGACCTAAGCAACTCCCTTGTGCAACTCCATAGTTGTTGTCGTATATATCAGACATGTGATCTCCTAGTTTAACATAGAATTTCCTCCCTCTGATGTATGTTTTAAACCAGCCCAGCACATGTTCTGAGAAACCGACATGGTTTTCAAGACGATCGATTAGAATATCGTGATCGATTGTATCAAATGCTGCACTGAGATCTAACAGGATAAGGATGGAGATCTTATTCTCGTCAGAGTTTAGTCTGAGGTCACTGATTATTTTGGTGAGGGCAGTTTCAGTGCTATGATATTTTCTGAATCCTGACTGAAATTCTTCTAAGATGTTGTTTTCTTCAAGAAAGGAATTTATTTGAACTGAAACTACTATCTTTTCAAGTACTTTACTAATGAATGGTAGGTTGGATATTGGACGATAATTTGCCATTTCATTACTATCCAAGTTAGGTTTTTTTAGTAATGGCTTTACAACTGCTGTTTTAAAGGCATCCGGGAAAATACCAGTCCTAAGGGAAGTGTTTATGATATCTAGCACAGGGCTTGAAACACTATTAAATACCCGTTTGAAGAAAGCTGTAGGTATAGGGTCAATGTCTGAGGTGGAGGAGTTACATTCTGAGACAGTTTTGCAGAGTACATCTAATGTGATGCATGTGAAACTTCTCATGGTTACATTGCACGGTTTGCCGCAATCAGCTTTATTTCCATCATGAGTAATGCTGGCCCTGATCAAGGTTATTTTGTTGTTAAAGAATAGTGCAAGTTCTTCACACTTAACCGTTGATGACTGAGGAGGTGTAGGGGCAGTGTTGAGTAGTACATTAATAGTGGAAAAGAGGATTCTGGAGTTTCCAGCATTTTCTGTAATGATTTTAGAGAAGTAATCTTTCCTTCCTAAGCGGATGGTTTTATTATAAGCAGTTAAAGCATCTTTGTATATATCACAGCATATGGTGGTTTTTAGGGAAATTCATTCTTGTTTGATGATCAAGAGGCACCTTTTATTTGTTTTAAGTGAAGTTTGGTGAGAAAACACGTTATTGCACTATTAATCCCAATAGGGACATTCATCTTTGTTTGATCAAGAGTAACCTTTTATATATATATATATATATACATATTTTTTTCTTTAAGTGAAGATTAGTGAAAGCTAGGTTTGCACTTCAATCCCAATAGGGAAATTCATCTTGGTTTGATAATTATTTTGTGTCAAATAAAAACAAAGGTTATTTGAATAATTTACTTGGCGTTTGTAGTTTTCAAGAGAAAAAAATCGATTAAAATCGTAAATCTGATTTAAATAATAATAATTGGAGATTAAAATGTTAGGCCATATCGCCCAGCCCTAGAAGGAGGGTAGTGATTCACATTCCTTCACGGCTGTGGGTAGGGCGTTCCACATTGATGTGGCATAATTGCGAAACGTGTTTAGTCCCTTGTTTGTGCCGAACAGAGATGATCATCGAGTTCAATACAGGCAAACGTTTCATCTGTACGACGTGGCTAAGGAGGAAACGCTGTCTACTAAATTCACGTCACAGATACTGCTCCAAAAGAAGAATGGGTTGAGTTGAATGTAAACCCAACAGATGGCCTGTGTGCAATTTATCAGGGTTATTTCGGACCCTCTGACGAGAAGGACCGCAGAGCAAAGTGCCTCAGCTCCATATATCTCATTCACAATCAAATTTAATTAAAGGTCACTTTATTTATACAGGAAAGGGTTAAAAATGACATTTCACATGTACATTTCACACAGTTTTATTTGCCACATGGAAGCAATAAAATCATACAGTTTTCATACAAAATCATAAATACAGTTTAAACTGGCCTTACTCGGTTTTCAGCAGGTTCCTGTTCTGCAGCACATGAAACGATAATTAATATACAAAACAATATTCAGTTCCACTTCATAGAATCCTGAGAAAACATTACATTATAGATATTGTGGACAGCAAGGACATGACAGTCAATACAATCATGCAGTCATAACAGTCTAAACCAGGGGTCTCAAACTCAATTCACCTGGGGGCCGCTGGAGGTAGAGTCTGGGTGAGGCTGGGCCGCATCAAATATTCCACAAAAAAAGGGTTTCAAGTATTCCAAAAAAAAGTACAACTGATCCAATCGTCTCAATCTTTAGCAATAACAATTCAGAACATGAACAGTTCTTCAGAACATGAACGGTTCTTCAGAACATAGGCTTCTCAGTGGTGTCAGTGGACTCATCCACAGCTATGGAAATGCACTGTGCATTTTTTTTATTCTATCACAAAGCTGTTTATTCTGGTTGCTGTGCGATCTGAGGGGGATTTGCTTTTGTTTGCCTTCAAACATGGCCTCCATCACTTCAGTCATACATTATTTTATTATGTATGCATCAGAGAGAGAGAATGGCTTCTTGCCACTGAGTGAGGACTTGGTATCTGTATGTCATGTATGTCATAAATGTCATGATGAATTGAAAATGGGGGACCCTGATGTAAACGACGAAAGTCTTTCTCTGGTCTGCATCCCTTTAACAATTGTGTGTATTGAGCTGTACTGTATTGTACCCATTCTGCAATCTGTTAATAAAGTTTTCAATCAATCAATCAATCAATACACATCAATTCTAGCCTCCGATCCCATGACGTAATTTATCTCCTGCGGAGTGAGGATTATAAAATTAACGTGTTTTAAAGTGTGATGCTGTTTGTCATTTTAACAGCAAATACACTTTCTTAAATTCCATTGTCCCCGACAGAGCGTGTGACGGGGAGCTCGGACGGGATGTGTTTTGCTTGGTGTTATTATAGCATTAGCTGAAAAGCTAGCGTTAGCTACGTTACATCAAATCAGATGATGGCCTGTCCTTTCTCCAGGACCTGACACTGTCCGTCTATCAACAATAATGCACCCACGGTGAATCGTATTTAAGTCAAGTAGCTACTGACTAGCGTTAGCTGACTAACGTTATCAAATGTCAATGTGAAAACCTTGCGGGGAAGACAAGCTAGGTCAGCTAGCTTAGCTTGACAACGGTCCCGTGGCTAAAGTTGGTGCTATTCATAACCCAGCAATAATGGCTGCAGACCTGCAAGCAAAGTACAGCAAGTTCCAAGTGCCAAAGGATAAGAGTCTCTGAGGCGGAGTCTCAAAAGAGAATGTTGAATATTTATTTTGCATCGAAAATCACAACATTCGAACGTCACTACTAGCCAGAGTCTCTGCGACTGCTACAGACTGGGTAGCGAGTGCAACACCGTCTAATGTCCGTGCGGATCATTGGAGTAGGGTATATCTGCAGTGCCGCAGCCCCATAAAACGTCCAACTCTCGCGCAACGACTCAGCAAACAGTTGCGTGCGGGCCGCATTAACACTACACTTTGACGTCAAGTAGGGGGCCGCAAAATATCATCCCGCGGGCCGCAAATGGCCCGCGGGCCGCGAGTTTGAGACCCCTGGTCTAAACAATCATGCAGTCATAACGGTCAAAACAATCATGCAGTCATAACAGTCTAAACAATCATGCAGTCATAACAGTCTAAACAATCATGCAGTCATAACAGTCTAAACAATCATGCAGTCATAACAGTCTAAACAATCATGCAGTCATAACAGTCTAAACAATCATGCAGTCATAACAGTCATAACAATCATGCAGTCATAACAGTCGATACAATCATGCGGTCATAACAGTCTAAACAATCATGCAGTCATAACAGTCTAAACAATCATGCAGTCATAACAGTCTAAACAATCATGCAGTCATAACAGTCGATACAATCATGCAGTCATAACAGTCAAAACAATCATGTAGTCATAACAGTCTATACAATCATGCAGTCATAACAGTCGATACAATCATGCAGTCATAACAGTCGATACAATCATGCAGTCATAACAGTCTAAACAATCATGCAGTCATAACAGTCTAAACAATCATGCAGTCATAACAGTCAAAACAATCATGCAGTCATAACAGTCAAAACAATCATGCAGTCATAACAGTCAAAACAATCATGCAGTCATAACAGTAATAACAATCATGCAGTCATAACAGTCAAAACAATCATGCAGTCATAACAGTCTAAACAATCATGCAGTCATAACAGTCAAAACAATCATGCAGTCATAACAGTCTAAACAATCATGCAGTCATAACAGTCTAAACAATCATGCAGTCATAACAGTCTAAACAATCATGCAGTCATAACAGTCTAAACAATCATGCTCTCCACACAGCAGACGTGAAGAAGGTGACATTTCTTCTTACAACCTTCATAATGACGACGAGCTAAATTGCTTCTATTTTTAGCTGCGACCGGCAGCTCTATAGGTCACTCTGTCGGTTGGTGTCCCCACCCTCTAGTAGCCACAGGTTTCACCCTAGGGGGCTGACATTGTGCATGGAGGTCAAGTGTGTGTGTGTGTGTGTGTGTGTGTGTTCATGCCGATTGTCTAAAAGGGGGCGTGGAAATGGGAATCGCAAAAAGGTTGTAGCTATTGCACCTTGGCACTTGTTCAGCACAAGCGACTGGAGTCATGCAGTGAAGTGGTCGGAGGAGCAGGAGACTGTATTATTGCGTTAACAACATACTGTAGAGGCTGGGGCCATTTAAAAAATTACATTACACAAAATGACACAAAATATAAACAATGTGCCCTTTTACCTCGATGCGTTACCTCTGGATTGTATGTCGGTGAACCGTGAGCATTGCAATTCAAAGAACACATCGACTCGAGCTTCCAGCGGCTCACAGGATACTCTGAATCTGCAATATTTGTGCTCTGTGCTCTACAGGTGCTTGCATTTCCCAATGTCCGTTTTGAGATGCTCATGCACAGCTGATTTAAGTTTATTACAAATGGGCGGCTATGTGGTGCAGTGGGCAAGGCACTCACCACCAATGCTGGAGACGCTGGGTTCGAGCCCAGCTCTCCACATTGTTTTCAGTTTGGCTGGTCGTCCGTACTAATACAATTGGCAGTATTAGGGGGTGGGAAACTGATGGGTGGGGATCGGACGCTGTGGACAGTGACTCCTACAGGTCGGTTGGTGCGCCTGCGCAGTAGAATCAGGAAGCGATGGGGGGCGGCGTCCCTCCAAAGCGCAGACCCCTGACGCTGAAAAAGCACGCTGCACAGGTGGAAGGATGCGACGGCTGCTACCTCGAGTACCGGAGGGGACTCGTGCAATGTATGGCTTCGTCCACATTACAGCCGGCTTGTGGGAGGCAAGAAACAGCGTTCGAGACAGGGGAGGGTAGAATTGGACGATACGAAATAGGGATGGGAGAAAAATAGAAAATGGGAGAAAAAGTGGATAAAAAAAAGTTTATTACAAATTACTCTTCCTGGGGTGCACGGAAAACAACAAATACAAACAAACATAATTAAAAATAAAACCAAGAATAACAAACATACGAAACACTATACATAACATAATCAAACAACCCCCCCACCACACCCATCCAACCCAACTCACACATTAGCATTATATCAAAATATTACAAAAATGTAAAATAATAAAATGTTATATATCAAGCATTGTGCCTGTACCCAAAAGTAACCTCTTTACTTGCTTTTTAAAGCTTTCTTTGCTTGTTGCTTGAGTAATTGCATATGGCAACCTATTCCACGGTGAGATGGCCCTATACATGGTAGGGATGGGCATTTTAAAGAAAAATCCAGATCGATTGATTGCATGCTATACTCGATTGATCGTGTATTACAAAAAAATAATATATATTAGAATATTTCTTATTTTATATATTTTTTTTAACTTATTTTTGTTCATTCACGTATATATGTTAACGGCGTTAACGTGCTGCTTTAACGCCGGACTGTTATCGCGCGATAATACAATTGACGCCGTTAATCTATTCTCAGTTGGGTCTCCTCTCCTCTCCTCTCTCTGTCTGCACGAGAAGCGAGCCGCAGCGACTCAGCGAGCCACACACTCACTCACTCACTCACTCACTCACACATACACATACGGGTACTTCAGGGCGGGGCCTGTACTTGGCTCCGTGTCTGTGTTGATACTTCAGGGCGGGGCCTGTACTTCAGGGCGGGGCCTGTACTTGGCTCCGTGTTGACGTGCGGAGGACACAGACCGAGCTCTGCGCTCATCATGGCGGAGAGAACTAAACGAAAGTCCGGGTACACTTTATGAAAGTCGATGCCGACAACGCACGTTGCCACAAGTGCAATAAAGCATTTGCAAGTATGGGTGGTGATACAAGCAATTTGTCAAAACATAACATTAGTTTGCAGAAATGCGCCGTTTTCGACTGCTTTGCTCGCAGTGTTCCATCTCCATGCACGTCCACTGCAGGTAAGCCAAGATAATACGGAGTTAGCTAGGCTAATAACGAATTATTACGAATAGGCTAATGAATAAAATATAATTGCTTAGCTAATTGTTTAGCTACAAATATATTTGAAAGATGACAACTTTTTATAGATCGTCATTCGTCAGGCTGAGGCTGCAGCCACCATGTCCCAGCCCACCCCTCCTCCCTCTACACCACCGGTCCCAGCCCACCCCTCCTCCCTCTCCCTCCACCACCGGTCCCAGCCCACCCCTCCTCCCTCTACACCACCGGTCCCAGCCAAGCAAAGTCCCTTCACCCTAGTAGCTAGGAAGGATGACAGAGGATAGGGGGAACAAGGCTGTGACCCAGTTTGTTGTCAAAGGCCTGCACCTAGAGCTGCCGCGGTATTGATGTTTTCCTTACCGCACAAATTTGCGAAATATTTCCTACCGCTGCGGTTATTACCGCACACACACACACACACACACAAAAAAAAAGTTTGAATGCATTTTTTTTGTAGTCTACTCTTTATAGCATATAGCCTGCCTCTAGTCTAAATGTCTATCTTTAGAGGATGACTTTGCAGCATGAATATTGTTTGGGATTCGGCAAGCACGCATTGTTATTAAAAGTGAAACACGGATTCGAAGTCTCCCCTCTGTGTCGCGGGCAGGGGTGGTAGCGGCGCGCCCGCCGGTTACCCCCCCGACCCTTTCTTCTTCTTCTTATTATGTTACTACTTATGATTACAAAGGCATTCGTTTTGTGGCATTAACGTTATATAGTTACAGGTTCGTATTTACCGGACCATAGCAAGGCAAGCGTTACTCAATTCATATCTCAGTTCCTTTCTTTGCTCAGAGCGTGCCGAGTTGTACCCATTCTGCGGTCTGTTAATAAAGTTTTCAATCAGACAAGTGTATAGAACGAAGGGCTTTTATTATAACATTTCGTTGCAGTAAAATCATTATGCCTCGTTGCCTGGGGAGCGACGGTAATCCACTCCGGTCTCCGGCGGGAGCTAACGTATTAGCCGTGTTGTGAGCTCTGATCAATGGCTGACAATAGGAAGTAAAAGCACTGCAGGACGCGTCTCTACATTTCGTAGCTCCATTTCTGCAGACCCCTCTCTGATTGGCCCACGCCTGTTTCTACACTGGTTAAGCTTAGGCACTCTTTCGAAGTTGGTTAAGGTTAGAGTTTGTCTTAGAGCATGGCGATAGAACGCCAGGTAGTTTGCAGGCTGTTCGACGCGGAAATGGGCAAAGACACAGCTCGTCACGCGATTGGGCAACAGTGGCCAATCAGAGAGGGGTCTGCAGAAATGGAGCTACGAAATGTAGAGACGCCTGCAGGACGCTCCAACGTGTGACGCGTATCTCTTCTGACCAATCAGTGGTCTGCAGTGTTTCATGTGACTTTTTTGGTACCCAATAGGGTCGCTTGGAACCTCGACAGAGAAGTAGGGTATATCTGCAGAGCCGCAAGCCCAACGAGAGCAGGGTACTTTATTATTATTATAAAAAACAGCGGTGATGCGGTATTCAGCCCAACTCTGCGGTGGGCGTGATGTAACAGCGATACCTGCACCCCTTCTCTACAGTGGAGTCCAAGGGCTTTAGGTAACAACTAATCATTCAGTGTATATAGTTTTTTTTTATCTTACATTTGTTGTTTATTATAAAAAGTCTATAATTCAGACGCATTTAAAACATTGTTGCTGCTGTTGCTGAAGAAATAATATTTATTTATTATATTTATTTATAATTTATTTATAAAGTTATATAAAAGAACATTGCTGCTGCTGTTGCTGAAGAAATAATATTTATTTATAAAGTTATAAATAATAAAGCAATGTCGATAAAGTACCGAACCGTTAAGCAGTATCGATAAGAGTAGTAGTATCGATAAAATCCTAACGATACCCATCCCTAGGTAGAACACACATTATGTTGAATGCCTTCGGCAGACTTCAAATGAGCCATTTTAATCTAGATTAACTCCAGGATTGCAGATAGATTAATCTAGATTAAAAAAATTTAATCTATGCCCACCTCTATATATATATATATATTAATTTCTTCATAACATTTTTTAATTTCGATTTTTTTCTTTTCTTTTTCTCATAGCTACGAGTAATCGAGGAATCGTTTACTCATGCCCATCCCTAATACATAGTTATCTTCATTGCATTTGATCTCGGTAGAGGAATTGAAACATGGCCTCTGGTAACTTGTCGTGTCTGTCTTGGGAAAAGGTTATTCTTGAGTACAGGCAGCTTGGTTGTTTAGACACAGTTATATTTCTGAATAGTGTTAGTAGGCTGCGTGTCGATCTGTCGTCTACTTTCAACCACGCAAGATCCCTATGCATTTGCACCTGTTCTCGTAGAACACCCGAGTGCAAGACGAGATTTGAAGGACATTTGAAATGTTTCACTAAAAGTCCCTCGGTTTTTCTCATCCTCTCCATTAACGTCCGTCAGTGTTGTAGGACTCAAGTCCAGGACTGATTTTCAGGACTCGTGACTCGGAAACACAGGGGACTCGAGACTCGACTCGCACTCGAGATTTAGTGACTCGACTACAACACTGATGTCCGTACCCTTTGCCAGTTTGTCCTTTATTTATCCAGTTTGTATCTGAACCCTAACCCTATCAGATCACAGATTCAACGTTTGTCTATTTTTTTGATCCACTTTTTCTCTTTTTCTCCCATCCCAATTTAGTCGTGCCAATTCTCCCCTCCCCTGTCTTGAACGTTGCTCGCATATGCCCCCCACTGGTCGGTTGTAGGGAGAATAGAAGCCTTGCATCACGTGTCCCCTCCGGTACACGAGGAGATTGCCTGTCGCATCTTTTCACCTGCCAGCGCGGACTCTCATTGGCGAGGTGTAACGTGTGGGAGGCTCACACTAGCCCCGCCATTTCCTGTCTCTGCTGTGCAGGCGCCCTGACCGACCTGTAGGAGTCGCTGTCCACAACGTCCAGATTACCACCCATCGACTTCCACCCTCTAACTCTGCCAATTGAGTTCGTATGACGGCCGGCCCAAGCCGGAGGCAACGCCGACAGCCAGATTTGAACCCGGTGTCTCTTGCGTTGGTGACGAGCGCAATGTCCGCTGCGCCACCCAGCCGCCCTCAACGTTTGTCTCTTAACCGCGGGGAGAATAACTATCTTTCCATAGGCTGGTCGGAGATGCATGAGTCTCCTTCACCTTTTAGCAAAGCTTTCAGAGAGGAGGAGCTGAGAAATGAATGCAGGCCGCTTGCTCCTGTCATCTCATCATTGATCCATGCCACCTCCGCTAATATTAATGTGAATTCATTTCAGCCTTGAGGCATATTTCCCTTTAATCGGGAATGATCTGTGATTGAAAAGTGTGGCCAGATGAAACCTTTGCCTGTATTTGAATTAAGAATCTCAAGAATGTTTTCGTTTTTTTTTGCTTCACCAATGAAGCCTGCCCTACACTGACATCAAAAACGCTTCGGGCGGCTGGGTGGCGCACCGGTCTAAGCGCTCGTCACGTCACCAACGCGAGAGACACTGGTATCGACTCCGGCTGTCGGCGTTGCCTCCGGCTCAGCCGGCCGTCATACTGGCTCGATTGGCAGAGTCAGTGGGTGGGAAGCCGGTGGGGTGGTATTCTGGTCGTTGTAAACAGCGACTCCTACAGGTCGGTCAGGGCGCCTGCACAGCGAGGGAGGGAGATGGTGAGGGTAGTGTGAGCCTCCCACACGTTTAGGGATGGGTACTGTAACTGAGGGGTACAATTCCCTGACTGTATTGATAAGTATGGTATCATTAAACCACTACCGCTTGATGTACTTTAACTTCTGGCCATCCAGTACACGATATCTAAGTATGATGAACACTTTCCCACATATGAAACCAGGTCCACACAAATATAACAGTCGAAGGTTTAATATAGCAAAAGGTATATACAACATTCACTTAATTACATTTATGATTTGAATGCACTTGTAAGGCAAATGAGTATTCGTAGGCAAATCAACACTGAATGTCCAATCTCTGGTTACGCAGGAAGCAAGTATACAACCTGGTTCTTTAGGGAAACTATAGCGATGGTACTTAAGGATTATAGCGGGATACTAAAGGGGTCCTGCTGGTTGTAAGTCAGTAAGGGGGGGGGGTTTGGAGAGCCGTCAGCTGCATTCCATCTGGCCAACGATTCCTGGGGAGAATTCAGGTACAGAAAACAGTGCCCGCAGGATCTTGATCCACAGATGAATACACTTGGGCCCTCTTGTAGACGGTAGCTGTAGGTCCACAACGAAGGAGAAGCGAGGCGGCCTCGGTCTGGGTTGAGCGCCGTCTCACCTGGGCTCCTCTCGGGGGTAATTCCAACACTCACTGGCGTTGGCTGTTATCCGCTCCACAAATCAAAGCACCCAAAGCAAATAGATATTCCATGCCGTATAGGCTCAGCAGTCGTCCGGGTAGGTAATCCAATGTGCAGGTCCACTCGTCCTCGCCCAGAACTCCTCGGATGAAAGCACCACGCGTGGTCTGCCCAGCCTGGTTAAGACTCTAGATAACGCGAGGAACGATGGGGGTGCTGCTCCCTTTAGAACTTTAACCGAACGATGCACCATACATAATAGACTATTATTACTTAATAGAAATACGTCCCACTCGACGGTACAGTGCCAAACTATGACAATTCAGCTATGAATTTACACAAGGTCTCAATGCCTATTCTGGGGCCAAAATAGGCCATACTGCACCACACGTGGGTCGTGGGTGAGGCTTCACGTCTGTTACTAGGTTGGAGGGTAAAGGACTAATGGACTAAAAGAAAGTTCTACTTTACTTGCGCCCTATTTATATGCACGGTGAACAAATAGTACCATTCGTATTTCGGTAGCCGTATTCCTACGCGGAACCGGGGCTAGTTGGGACATGTTCGTCGGCACTATTGAACTTGACTCAAGGGGCCTGTCTGCTGGCGCCAGGTTCTTGTCCAATGAGAGAATGAACTATTATGGGCTGTAGTAGACTAAAGGGATATTCAGTGTATATGTACAAAGAATATACAAGGGATATCAAACGATATACAAATACTATTAAATATATATCCATAAATAAATATATATATATTCGGTTTAATCTGATCCTTCACAACAGGTACCTTTCACATTTGAACCGATACCGGTACCCTTTTTTCGGTACTTTAGTCTCAAGAAATGTAATTTACCTACCTCAGTCGTAAAAAAAAAAAAAAACCTTCAAATAACTACAATTCGACAGTTTTCGGCTTGCCATTGCTCCGACTGCTTTGTTGTTGAATCAAGTCAAATCCTAGGTAAGCATATATTGTGCGTGTGAACGTTGACATGAAAAGAAAAAAGGGAATTTTTTTTTTTTTTCTCACTTGCTTCGATACTCAGTAGTACCGACGTGTTTCGGTTCGGTACCTCAAAAGTACCGAATTCGGTACCCATCCCTACACCTCACCAATGAGAGTCCTCGCTGGCAGGTGAAAAGATGCTGCTGTCTGTCTCCTATGTCACGGAAGAAGCATGTGATAGACTTCAGGGCTCCCTAGACCGGCCAGTGGGGGGCACATGCGAGCAACGACCAGGAAGGGGAGGGGGGAATTGGCATAACGACTAAATTGGGATGGGAGAAAGACACAGAAAAACAGGAGGAGAAAAAGTTTAAAAATTAATAAAAAGAAAACGCTTAAGTCTCCAGTCTTCCCCCAGGTTTGTAAACGTTTTGTCTTGCCTCCCAATTATGCTTGACAGCAAGGAGGGAAGCTATCGCTCTGGAGACACCTGCTGATGTGGTCCCACGCGGCTCTCCATACACACGTCTAATCCCTTGGCACCCGTTTATTACGTTTAACAAAGAGAAAAACCTGCCATTATTTCCTTTTCCTTTTATTTATTTATTTATTTATTTATTTATTTATTTTATATAAGGAGCGGGTTCTGCTGAGCAAGTATTTCGTGTGTGGAACCCATGTTGCCTGGCGACGGGTGCAATCTGCCGCCCGTGTTTACTGCTGGAGGCAGTCCTCCATCCTCTTCTGTCACCTCGCCTTCTCTCGTCCACGTCCTTCTCCCGGAGACTTCCCAGAGGGCTATGCAACTCCCCCGCACCACCTGACCAGGAAGTGAAGCGACGGCTGAGCAGGGCTCCCTGACCGCTGAGGAGAGCAGTGTGGAGAGCTTCAGACGACGCACCAACGACCCCCCGGGGGCCCGACACGGCCCTGTGGGACCCAGACACGGCCCTGTGGGACCCAGACACGGCCCTGTGTGACCCAGACACGGCCCTGTGGGACCCAGACACGGCCCTGTGGGACCCAGATACGGCCCTGTGGGACCCAGACACGGCCCTGTGTGACCCAGACACGGCCCTGTGGGACCCAGACACGGCCCTGTGGGACCCAGACACGGCCCTGTGGGACCCAGACACGGCCCTGTGGGACCCAGACACGGCCCTGTGGGACCCAGACACGGCCCTGTGGGACCCGATAGCCCGGAATAGTACGAGTTAAAGTGTCACCAATGAATGTACTAGGGCTGGGCGATTCGTCGCCATTTGATGTTCTCGAATCAATGAGTAATAAATAGGGGTGCACCGAATGGGAAATTCTTGGCCGAAACCGATACCGAAAAGAAACAGTTGGCCGAAAACCGAATGCCCGAAAATGATTAATATAAAATATAATGTTTTTTTTATTTTTATTTTTATTTTGCTACCTGATTATGACAAAAGACATGATTATGGCAAAACTTTACTTAAATAATATTAATAATCACTTATGGGCCCATAACACATTTATTCAGCACTTTTGAATGCATACATTAATTCCAGACTGACTGCTGAAATATTGTACAATTTAAACATTTTCTCTTTGCATACAACAAAATGTGCATTAAAGTCAAGTACTGTTGTATTTACTACATCTCCCGTGACTCTTAGCGGGGGATGACGTAGCTTACGAGAGACGGGTCAAAGAGGAATAGACTGCACTCCCGCGTCATATGGAGCTTGTGAGGAGGAGGAGGGGGAAAGAGAGCGCGGGTGGATGAAATTAATTAATGTTGATTAGTTAGTAACTAATGTAACTAATGTTGATTAGTTACTCTAATAAACATTAATTCACGCACTCCCCCCCCCCCCCCCCCCCCCCCCCCCGGCTCTCTCCCATGAGCTCAAAATACCGTAAGTGTTGCGGAGGTCTATGGAAGCGTTGTCAGCTAGCCTAACACTAACGTTAGTTAAAAGGGTTTTTAACCGCGACGGGCATATAGTAATGGCGAGGATATAAAGCATGTTAAAGACGCATTTATTGGATGCGTTGCTCGCCGGAGTTTACATAGAAACAGAGCGACTCCCAAGAGGAGTTAGTTATCACAGGCTGTAGAACGCAGGAAGAGCTGCCAAGCTGCTCACGTTACGCATGCCGTCTGTAGTCGCGTTTTGATTACGTCATCACAACAACACGTTATTTGACATTCTGTGATATATTTTCGGTGCTAAAACCCTTTCGGCCGAAAGAGCCTTTTTAACCATTTTCTGCCGATAATTTTCGGTGGCCGAATTTTCGGTGCATCCCTAGTAATAATGTTGATTTCAATATAGATCAAAATAATCGTGTTGCTATAATCAAGTAGCCCTAGGATATACATAGTGTCTGTCGAGACGTGGAATTGGGAGTCTAGTGGTACTTCATTACAAAGTAATGGATGGGGCTACACTGTAGCAGCTTGAACTTGATCAAATTTGGTTACATAGTGTAGGCCAGTGGTTCCCAATGTGGGGTCCGGGGACCTCCTGGAGGTCCTTGAGGAGGTTTCAGGGGGTCCCCCCAAAAAACTGTGAATACACTTCATGCTCCAGTTAGGCCCAATGAGTAGGGTTGGGTACCGAACTCTGTACTTTTAATTAAAAAAATTGTGGTCTTTCTGTATTTTTCACCCATCCCAATTTAGTTGTTATGCCAATTCCCTTCCTGGTCGTTGCGCGCATTACCCCACTGTCGGCCTGGGGAGGGTGTAGAACTACCACACGCCTCCTCCGATACATGTGGAGTCGCCAGCCGCTACTTTTCACCTGACAGCGAGGACTCTCACCGGGGGAACGTAAGGCGTGCGGAGGTTCACGCTATCTCCCCCCGATCCCTTCCCTGCTGAACAGGCGCCCCGACCGACCAGTAGGAGTCGCAGTTTACAACGACCAGGACACATACCCCACCGGCTTCCCATTGATTGATTGAAAATTGTATTAACAGATTGCAGAATGGGTACAATACAGTACAGCTCAATACACACAATAGTTAAGGGGATGCAGACCAGAGAAAGACTTTCGTCTAGTTTACATCAGGGTCCCCCATTTTCAATTCATCATGACATTTATGACATACATGACATACAGATATACAGTACTGTCCATTTACAGACAGAGTTTCTAAGAGAGAATATATACATTTGAGGGGGAATAAACTGTACATTGGAGGGGGTTGGGTGGGTGGGGGGGGGGTTTGGACATTTACTAACGGCTCGTTGCCTTGGTAACACACAGATACATGTTTTCCTGACATTTTAATGTAATCAGCACCAGTACCGGTAATTAATTGCGGCTTGAGTGATTAAGTACAAGTAAAATGTACTTAATTGGTGACTATTTAAGACAGCAAGCTTTCAGACCTGTCTTGATAACTAATTTTGTTGGAACGATATTTGTCCCAGAAATTATTGCAAACATTGTTTTAAGACCATTTCTATGCCACTGATGATGATGATGATAATAATATAATAGCATAATAATGGAAGTACACCCTTTCAAAGAACGATTAACTTTTTCTATATAAAATATATAGAATATTCAACATTTTGTGATGCCAGTAGGTCAAGGTCAAGGTTTATTATCTCTGAGGGGCAAGGTACAGTAACATCTCTATCAGACAACACAAGGTACGGCCAGCGCTGCAGTAACCATCTCTATCAGACATAACAACACAATAGTACAGAAATGACAGAAATCACAATGAATAATGAAAAAATACAACAATGGCAGCGGCAGGGACAATGAGTTTGTCAATATGACTAAATACAAAAACACAATGAGATCACATTGACTTATTTAACAGTGGCAGCAGGAACAACTGAGATGTTAAGTGTATTAGTCGCATCTTGGTAGATTGTACCTGCGACCGGACAGAAACAACAAACTCATTTGCCAGGCGGTGGCTGGGATCATCCAGGATGGACTGGGCCTTCCTCAATGTTCTGACACATCAGACAAGTCATGTATGGTTGTGCCTGCTATTCTGCTGCACACTTTGATGATGCCCTGCAGTTTGTTTTAGTTTTTGAGGGCAAGTGACCCGTACCAACTTACAATACAAAAGCAAATGTGAGGACTGACTCAACTCAATAAAACAAGAACAAAACATTTCCATGAAGATCCTGTCATCATTAAAACTACGGAGCTTGATGGGCTTTTTCGAATACGGCATCCACAAGGTCAGCTTGTTGTCAATTACAGTGCCAAGATATTTGTAATGCTGCACAACCTCAACAGCCCGACCATTAATCACCACAGGAGGGATGACAGTAGGGCTCCTGCTAAAGTCGATGACGTCTCCTTAGTTTTGGAGACATTCATGTCCACGAAGGACGATGTGTCCATAAAACCTGCCACTACAGCGCCACGACCAAGGTCAGCACTGTCGAGGACAGTCACTACGACAGGATCGTCGGCAAGCGTTATTACGTGACGTCTCATGTTGGCTCTGGCACTCATTAGTGTACAGGACAAATAAAAGTGGCGAGAGGACACACCCCTGGCGCGATCCGGTGGAGGAAAAAAGGACATCAGCTAAAACGCCATTAACCTTCACATGATGCAACCTTCCAGTTAAAAAATCTGCTGGACTAGGCGCGGCTGGGTGGCGCAGTGGTCTAAGCGCTCGTCACCAACGCGTGAGACACCGGTATCGAATCCGGCTGTCGGCGTTGCCTCCGGCTTGGGCCGGCCGTCATACTGACTCAATTGGCAGAGTCAGCGGGAGGGAAGTTGATGGGTGGTAGTCTGGTTGTTGTAAACAGCGACTCCTACAGGTCGGTCAGAGCGCCTGCACAGCGAGGAGAGGAGATGGCGAGGGTAGTGTGAGCCTCCCACACGTTACACCTCGCCAATGAGAGACCGCGCTGGCAGGTGAAAAGCAGTGGCTGGCTGACTCCGCATGTATCGGAGGGGACGTGCAATAGATTCTTCAACCCTCCCTACGACCGACCAGTGGGGGGCACATGCGAGCAACGATCAAGACAGGGGAGGGGGGAATTGGCACAACTAAATTGCAATGGGAGAAAAACAGAAAAAGAAGGAGAAAAAGTGGATAAAAAATAAATAAAAAATCAGCTGGACTTTTTTAACTGGAAGATCGCAACATGTGAATTACTAGTGCTATTTAGCCACATATGTGACCGTGCCCAGCAGTATCGCCCGCATGTCGCGGAAGTGAAACGACGGAGAAACACAATACACATTTTAAATTGTTTTTTTTTCTTCATATTATCACAGTTTGAATGTTTAAGAACATATTTACTATAAAAGCGAACAGTTATAGTATCTCTAATAGTAACAATTCTTTGTTTATAAAAGGCTGTTTCCGTGTGACTTGGCCATTACATGAGGGCGGAATTAAATTAGGTCACACTATGACCTCATGACCTGATGATTACATGTCACACTATGACCTCATGACCTGATGATCACATGTTACACTATGACCTCATGACCTGATGATCACAGGTTACAATATGACCTCATGACCTGATGATCACATGTCACACTATGACCTCATGACCTGATGATCACATGTCACACTATGACCTCATGACCTGATGATCACATGTCACACTATGACCTCATGACCTGATGATCACAGGTCACACTATGACCTGATGACCTGATGATCACAGGTTACAATATGACCTCATGACCTGATGATCACATGTCACACTATGACCTCATGACCTGATGATCACATGTCACACTATGACCTGATGATCACAGGTCACACTATGACCTCATGACCTGATGATCACAGGTCACACTATGACCTCATGACCTGATGATCACATGTCACACTATGACCTCATGACCTGATGATCACAGGTCACACTATGACCTCATGACCTGATGATCACATGTCACACTATGACCTCATGACCTGATGATCACAGGTCACACTATGACCTCATGACCTGATGATCACAGGTCACACTATGACTTGACGATCAGAGGTACATTTTTAAATCTGTTTCTAAAATGTAATTGGTAACCAGTGAAGGTAGGCTAAAATAGGGGCAAGATGGTCCCGTCTTGTAGAATCAGTTCAAAGTCCTATGAGTTGCTAACATCAATATGCAATGAATTACAAGATTAATCATCAACGTTGTTGCCCACTAATTCCCATCCATGCAGACAGCCTAGACCCACACAAAAGGGCACATTAATGATCACTAAATATAATAAATGTACACCTCTCCTATAATGCATTCTGCTTAATGCACACCGTCTGCCAACATTATTCACACACTGGCACATCACCAGCTTTACCAACGAACAATTGCTCGCGTGGATTACAATTCTGCAGTGGCTGTTTAACAATGCTGTTTATTGTACCCTGGTCGCACATAGGGATGCCTCGATCGATCGGCCAACGATCGGTGTCGGCCGATATTCAGTATAAATATGAGATCGGTGAATTCCGATAATGCTTTATTTTCGCAGATCGTGAAAACCGATCGATGACACGTGCGAAAAACATGATCCAATTCTCAGCGGAGTTCTCACTCGCTGTCACGCCTTGCCCCTCCCCCCCTCCCCCTCACAGACCCATGTCAACAAATGCTCCGGCAGAGTCGAGTGCACCTCGAGTGATACTAGCTATTGTTACTGTTTAAACAAAACTACAGTCAACTATTCACTTTAGTTTAATACATGAGGCATTGTCTAACGTTATCTAGCTGGCTAGCTACTGATAGCTCCTGATATCAACATCTGATATCATAATTTTGGCAATCGATTTCGCAGTAGTTGGCTAGTGTTGGCTAACTATATCGTTGTTCCGTGAGCTAACGTTAGCTAGGGTGACCAAACGTCCTCTTTTGCCCGGACATGTCCTCTTTTCACGCCCTGTCCGGGGCGTCTGGGGGGGGGGGGCGGGGTTTATAAATTCATGGAAATGTCCGGGTTTCATTGTTTTTCAGTTTCAGTTTCACGGCCCTTTGCGAGCATCTGAAGGCTCGGGACTGCATTTTTCACAGAACATATAAATTACCGAATTAAAGCGTTATTTGTTGCCGTTCGAATTCCATCTGAATCGCCAAAATCCGTGCCTCGGTTCTCGAGCTACATGCCGATATGTCAGGCGTGCAACTTTTTCCGTGGCGCGCCAGATTATCACCCCAGACTCCCGAGGCTCCAGAAGTCAATCATCCGCCGATTGCGAAAATTATTGGTCAGCGTTGTAACTTGTAGCCAACAATGAGTGTATAGCTTCCCAGTGATATCCCACGTGGGGGTGTGCGAATCAGGGATCTAGGTGAAAATTGACAAGCAAAGACAGGATCAAGTGATAGAAATTCCGAATTAATTTACTTGGATGAGGAAATAGAGAGATGGAGACCTTTTTTCTTGGCACACGGTTTACCCGGATGTCTCTAGTCTATAAGACTCATTTCTGAATGGATTTTTATAACATTTGGATAAGACTTCAGGCTATGGATTTGCGGTGTTTTCCAGTTTATACAAAAAATATATATATATTATTTTGGAATATTGCAACTACTACACAAAAACGTGAGTACACAAGTTCAAGTTCAACTCATGTTCAGCCCTATGTTACTCATTAGCACTAAAAGTGATTTTTCTTTATTGTGTACGAAACTTCAGAATGTTATCTTTCAAAAGAGACCAGGCTTATGCATGTGCTATAAGCATAAAGTATAAAGATAAGCTTTGCAAAAAAAGTATGCAGTCAAGTTCAAGTAAAAAAATTGCCACTTTTCTGGGTGCATGTTATGTGGTTAAACTTTGGATATTGCAACCACTGCATAAAAATGTGAGTACACAAGTTCACGTTCAACTCAAGTTCAGACCTATATGCTACTCTATTTCATTAGCACTAAAAGTGATTTTCCTTTTTTGCATTAGTAACTTCAGAATGTTATCTTTCAAAAGAGACCAGGCTTAAGCATGTGCTATAAGCATAACGTATAAAGACAAGCTTTGCAAAAAAAGTATGCAGTCCTCAAGTTCAAGTAAAAAAAAAATGCCGCTTTTCTGGGTGCATGTTAAGAGGTTAAAACAATAAAGGCATCTTTGAGTAAACTTTGAGTAGAGATTTAAGATTCAAGAGGTTTATTCATCACATATAGTACAGTACATACACAAGACATAGTGAAATGAAGGTGGCCATGCACGCTTCGATTGTACAAAGTATCATTAAGTATCTCGAGGCTGGGGCCAGCATGTCCTCTTTTTTGGAAATCAAAATATGGTCACCCTAGTTAAGCCAACATTAGTGAGGAATTATTTACTCGTTGCTGATGGAATTCAAGACACCAACACTATTCTCTATTACCTTTTGCAGAAAAAAAACAGTCTGATAAGAAGAAACTAAGTGAGAAAATTAAAGAAAAGAAAATGCATAATGGGATAAGCGGTGGCCTAAATGATAGAGAAGGTGGTTTGTGACCGGAAGGTTGCCGGTTCAATCCCCTGGACAGGCAGAAAAAAATCTGGGTGGGGAAGTGCATGAATAGCTCTCCCTTGTCCCTCAATACCAACCACTGAAGTGCCATTGAGCAAGGCATTTAATCCCCAACTGCAACCAACACTGATAACTTTAGCAACGTACGTTGGCAAGATTAGTAACAGGCTGCAGTGCACTTGCTATCCATAGCTAAAGATTGCACAGGGCAGCCACAGCGTTATTAGACTGTCAAAATGGTTTGACCAAATTACCATCGGATTGCAAATATACAGTCGGGTTCATAAATATTTGGACATGAACACGGATTTTCATAATTCTGGCTCTCTACACCACCACAATGGATTTGAAATTAAACAATCAAGACATGCTTTAAGTACAGGCTCTCAGCCTGTTGAAATGATTTCTATATTTCTAGATGTGCCTTTTTTAAGGGACCTGTTCCATGGCTAGGTGTGTTATTCCCTCGCTGTTTATTTTACAAGGAGGAGATAAAATGATAGATGAAATAATCAGTGAAGCAAGCCATTATTAGGCATTAAAATGAGGTGTGGCTAAATCAACCGTTTGCTTCATTATTAAAAAGAGAGAACCCACTGGTGCGCTCAGCAACACCAAAAGACCCAGAAGACCACAGACAATAATAATAATACACTTTATTTGGGGGCGCCTTTCAAGACACCTTACAGGTCATAATAACAAAGCAAGACAGTCAAAGTAAAAAATAGTGGTCTTGGCAAGTTAGAAAACTAACAAACAAACAAAACAACAAAAAAGGTGGTATTTCTATCCTTTCCTCCACACCAGCGTACCGGCTCCTGGCTCCGGTGCAGCAGTGATCCAGGTGGTTCAGCAGCTCTAAGCCTACAGGCTCCTGGCTCAGGTGCAGCAGTGATCCAGGTGGTTCAGCAGCTCACAGGCCTACAGGCTCCTGGCTCAGGTGCAGCAGTGATCCAGGTGGTTCAGCAGCTCACAGGCCTACAGGCTCCTGGCTCAGGTGCAGCAGTGATCCAGGTGGTTCAGCAGCTCTAAGCCTACAGGCTCCTGGCTCAGGTGCAGCAGTGATCCAGGTGGTTCAGCAGCTCACAGGCCTACAGGCTCCTGGCTCAGGTGCAGCAGTGATCCAGGTGGTTCAGCAGCTCTCGGTACTCGATGGCTGGGTACGAGGCGTGACACTGTGGACACTCCAGGAAGCTCGTCTCCAGGAGGTTACCCACTTTAGAGGAGGAGGAGGGGCTGAGGGGGTCAAACTCCAGCCTGCTGTAGGAGCTGGGCTCGGAGAAGCGACTGCTCGGGTGCTGCTGTGCCGCCTCCAGCCTGCTGGTTTGGTCGCGGGCCGCCTTGAGTAGCTCTGTCACACTCTTACGCAACTGGCGCTGCGTGATCCTCTCGTCCTCACAGTCCTTAGCGGAGAGCAGCTGCAGCAGCTCAGCAGACCTCTTCCTCTCCTCCTCCAGCTTGACGTCCACTCTGTCTAACGACAGTTGCAGACGTCTGTTGCGGTGTCGCTCAGTGTGCAGTAGCTCCTTGGTCTCCTCCATATTGAACGATAGATAGTCGATGTCAAATGGGCAATAGTATTGTATCCATAGCTATAATAATATAATATAGTTATAGCCACGTATTCCCGAATGCCCTAATGTGGCATCATCTCCCCGCGGAGGAGGGGGTGCCGTACCCGCCGGCAGTTTCAGTCTGTGCTTCCGAGGCTAATTAGGTCCCACAGGACGCCCCTAACGGCACTCGGTACGCTGCGTGTTCGCGGAGAGACCTACGTTACGCCTCTGTGCGTCTCCTGGGACGAGTTAGAGCAATAGAGTGCAAAGGGAAAAGGCCAGAATGTGCTCAATCTGAGGGGCTCAGCACGCTGGTCAGTCTCATGAAGACGTGCCGGCGCGCTGCACAGCGCTGCCTCCTGCAGGTCTGAACTGGCCTCAGGCAGAAGCTCACGCCTGTGATGCTGCTACTTCATAATAGCCCAGTGTGAGACAATTAGAGGCTATAGGGAGGTGTAGTCTGACGTCACTCTGGAGTGCCCGCGAGGTCCACCCCTATAGGGAGGTGTAGTCTGACGTCACTCTGGAGCGCCCGCGAGGTCCACCCCTATAGGGAGGTGTAGTCTGACGTCACTCTGGAGCGCCCGCGAGGTCCACCCCTATAGGGAGGTGTAGTCTTACGTCACTCTGGAGCGCCCGCGAGGTCCACCCCTATAGGGAGGTGTAGTCTGACGTCACTCTGGAGCGCCCGCGAGGTCCACCCCTATAGGGAGGTGTAGTCTGACGTCACTCTGGAGCGCCCGCGAGGTCCACCCCTATAGGGAGGTGTAGTCTGACGTCACTCTGGACCGCCCGCAAGGTCCACCCCTATAGGGAGGTGTAGTCTGACGTCACTCTGGACCGCCGGCAAGGTCCACCCGTATAGGGATTTATCATTGGGAAAATGGATTATCGGCTATTGTAACAATTCTCATCATCATCATCATCAGGTGGCTTCTTCGTTCCGAAGGTTGCCTATCACTCTCCAACCCATTCTGTCCCCACTTCTTCTCTCCAACTCCCTGACTCCGCCTCTCACTCCACTCCAATCACAGACGTCGTCTACCCAGCCTCTTCTTGGTCTTCCACTTCCTCTCTTTCCGTCCACCTTCCCCATCACCACCTTCTTGAACATCTCCCCGCTGGATCCTCTCATAACATGCCCGCACAACTCCATCTTTCTCTTCTTCAACCTCTCCAGCAGCTGTCCTCCTTGCATATCCGCTCTTCTCAGTACCTCCTCATTCTTGATCTTATCCTTCCATGTTATCTTCAGCATCTTCCTCAGTGTCCACATTTCAAAAGAGTCTATCATCCTCTTTGCCTCTTCATTCAGCGCATTCTGCCGCATGGAAATTGAAAAGCTTTCCACTTTTGCACAAAATGAGTTCCCTTCCATCACTAACATTATTATTTAATCATTTTTGGTTGAAATAAAAATGTTTTATGATTAATTGCAAATATTTTCATGTTGAGCTATAGATTGTGGATGAATACGCACAGAAAGGTACACCATGCAAATGTTAATGCTTTATTTGTTTTAAACGAGACTATTTAGAAATGGGCAATGGGGAAATACATTGCGTTCCACAGAGGGTGGAACACGGAAAACGGCAATGACGTAACCACTACACCTCCCTGTAGACCAGGAAGTAACCACTACACCTCCCTATAGACCAGGAAGTAACCACTACACATCCCTATAGACCAGGAAGTAACCACTACACCTCCCTATAGACCAGGAAGTAACCACTACACCTCCCTATAGACCAGGAAGTAACCACTACACCTCCCTATAGACCAGGAAGTAACCACTACACCTCCCTATAGACCAGGAAGTAACCACTACACCTCCCTGTAGACCAGGAAGTAACCACTACACCTCCCTATAGACCAGGAAGTAACCACTACACCTCCCTATAGACCAGGAAGTAACCACTACACCTCCCTATAGACCAGGAAGTAACCACTACACCTCCCTATAGACCAGGAAGTAACCACTACACCTCCCTATACACTACTGAGGGGTGTAGCGACACAATGTTCATAAAATGGGTGTAGTACATTTTACTTTGAAAAAGTATTCAATCAGTGTAATGCAGGGAACAAAATAATTACCCGCCAAGCGCGGGCAGATTTAAGGCTTGGCGAGTAACAATGAGAGGTCTGCCCGCCACCTGGCGAGTAACAAAATAGTTCATATCGATACTCTTATTTTGAAAATCCTGTGGCGGGTCTCATTTCCGCCTAAGCGCAGCTCCAGCTATAATAACTATGGCTCCGGCAGCTAGCAACGTTCAGTTCATATCGATACCTTTTATTTTGAAAATCCCGTGGTGTCGTGACTCATATCCGCTTGGCTCACAACACGGCAGTACTCGTCTCAGTAGCAGCAGTAGCGTCTGGAACACGCACATTGCAACATAGCAACAAGGCTAGTGTGCCTATTTCGCCACCCAAAACAAATCCCTGCTGTTTTATTCCGCAACGGGTCAAATGCATATAACATGCTTTGCAATCCTTGCCGTTCCTTTATGACCACGTCGTGTTTAAGACCGGAATTAACGTTACGTTAGCGTAAGCTAACAACAAGCTAACCCCTGTTCAGAGCGATACAGAGAACAGCAGAGGGTACTGGGAAGGAGGGGGGGGGGGCATTCTCCCTTCTGTATGTGTGTGTGTGCGTTTGAAAATATATGATGAAGTCAGACGAGTATATTATATTGACAGTAAATGTACTGAGGGTGGACAGATAATGTTGATATTTAAACATAAATACAATACATAATAAATGTATGCATGATCATCATGCAACATAAAACAACTGCAGGAACGGTTTGGGAGAGGAAGGGGTTCCAAAAAAAATTACTTAAAGTCTAAAGCTCAATATATCAAAACGTGGCACTTTATAGTTAACAGGAGGTCTATTTGTATTAAAAACAATAAATAGCTTTTCATTTAAATGTCTGGAAGAGCTAAACAATTTTTTTTCAAATTATATTTTCGTTACCTTTTTTGAGTTGATCTAAATGTTACTGATTGTGTTAAATGGACTTATGATATCATCTCATATCGATTGCAGGCACCTGCATTGTATCGTATCGTGGCAGATATCGGCAAATATCGTATCGTTGTCCAAAGAATCGATATCGTATCGTGATGCAACTGGTGATTCCCACCCCTAGTAGAGTCCATACACCCAACACCAAATCCATAATTCCTTACACGTAACGTGTCTGGCTGTGTGACGTCGACTTGTCAGCATGAAAATGACAACCAAACATGGCACTGCAACTAAATAACACAAATACAATAGGCACATTTGTGACTGTTACAAATATAACACGTTTTATACTTGTGCTACAAGATTTTGGCCTGTGCTACAAAACTATCAACCTCTGTAGCACCAGTGCTATGTGCAAAAAAAGTTTACGTACAGCGAGTAGATCAAGCATCTGGGCAAGTATACAATAGGTATAAATTCTCATGTATACCAGAGCGGCTACGTGGCGTAGTGGGCAAGGCGCTCGCCACGAATGCGGAGACGCTGGGCTCGCCTGTTCGAGCCCAGCGCTCCACATTTGCTTTCAGTTTAGCTGGTCGTCCGTACTAATACACATTGGCCGTATTAGGGGGTGGGAAACTGATGGGTGGGGATCGGGCGTTGTGGACAGCGACTCCTACAGGTCGGTTGGTGCGCCTGCGCAGTAGAATCAGGATGTTACTCCTCGCCACTGAGAGATCGAGCTGCGCAGGTGAAAAGATGCGACTGCTGTTACCTCAAGTACCGGAGGGGACTTGTTCTTAGGGCTGGGCGATATGGAAAAAAATCATATCGCGATAACGATATGATAATTTTATTTTATTTCTCGATATCGATAATTATCGAATTGTTATAAGTATAATTTTTTTTTTTTTTTTTTTTTTTTTTTTTATGTTTATTTTGCAGCAATTCTTTGTCATTGCCGCCATCTTTAGTGTTACATCCCCTCACACTCCAGTTCTCAGGCTGCAGCTGGTTTAAAAGCTAAAGTAAACCGGCTTCTCTGCTGGCTGTGGCTATTTTCGATCTTTTGGCGCTTTTTTGGTGGACAAACCACCACGCATGTGCACTGTGACTCGTGACTGGAGTCTAGTTCTGCTAGCACACATAGCCTACTGTGTACAGACGGTTTCAAAATGTATTTTAAATTAGAAAGCAAACAAAATAAATGGACAAGAGAAAAAGAAATCTGAATTTGGTCAGTATTGTCATTTGGACAAGCAAAGCCATTACTTTAAGTTGCAGGCAAGAAAGACAAGTCTGTCCACTGTGTCTGGTTTTAAAACTGCCCTGTTGCAGGTACAAAAAAAAAAAAAAAAAAAAAAAAACGATTCTTCGATTTTCTTTTAATTTCGATATTCGATATCGATTATTAAAATATATCGCGATATTTATCGTTATCGTTATATCGCCCAGCCCTACTTGTTCTATGTATGACTTAGTCCACATTGCAGCCGGCTTGTGGGAGGCAAGAAACAGCGTCCGTGACAGGGGAGGGTTGAATTGGACGTTACGAAATTGGGATGGGAGAAAATATAGAAAATGGGAGAAAAAGTGGATTAAAAAAAAATTCTCATGTATACCTACCTCCTTCGTGCCATCAATAAAGGAGGGGGGGGGGGGACGGTTGTAGTTGCTTACTTAACCGTTATCATTATCTGATCTTGTGACCATGTACATGTCTGTCTATGTTCTTCTTGTTTATGTATGTTTACTGTGTTTTTTGGAGTTCTTATCATCTTATCTGCTGTAACAAGTGCCCAGGGGTCTGGAGGAGGCACTCACTCACTCAGTAACTCACTCAGTAACTCACTCACGGTTGGCTGCTCTTCCCCTAGTGGCGGTTCACGGGAAATGTGCCTCGCATCTATGACATCTGTCCTTGTTGTCAGCAGTACCAGCGTTTGTCATGAGTCCTGTTATAATCTTCACAGCAGCAACATGAGCACCGACCATCACACGTCGGAGCGATAACCGATTGGCTCAGCCCAGTGTGATTGGAGGAATCTATTGTGTTTCATATAATATGCGCCGTGTATCCCTGAAGGACTGTGGGCCCGTTCTATTCTTAGATTAATTGATCGCTCCCTCCTTAATTCTTTAATATTTAACTTGCTTCTCTCGTTCACAGGCTCCAATGAGCAGAATATAACTTCAGAGGCGAGATTATAATTAGCTTTACTATTTCAGTATTCATGGCAGAGTATGCCTAATGTTCACAGAATGATAATTTATATAGCACTCAATTATCTGAACATGAAGATTTCTTGCCTTAAAAGGCTTTTTAATGTGCATCAGCCAGCATGCTGGTGTGTGTGAGGGTATTCTCTTTGTGCCATTGTCTCCTCATGGGGTATTGATTGAGCAAACATAATGCACAATGCTTCTGCAGAACCCCGCCTGTGAAATTGAAAATGACGCTTTTGTATAAGCAATCAGTATGTCTTTCATGGCCTGTCCTTCAGACTGAAGTTACTTCTGATTGAATTTTCTCTCTGGGAGGTGGAGATGGTTTTGGCAGTGTAGACGGATCCATCATCCACCTTTTTAATTACGTCTCAACTGTCAATCATCTTGTGCTGTTTGGTTATTTTAATTTTTTTTTCTACTGAAGCAAAACATGTTCACTTGGAAATAATTTCCATTGGTTTCCTGTCTGGAGATGAGACGGTTTTCACAATTATTAGGCTATACTTTCTGTTTTAACCCCGATCGGCCCGGTACAGGGTTGAGATTTATTTCATGTCATAAATAGATCAATACGGTCCGTATTAATTAATGTTGCGTTTCTTTTTCAAATGTAGCCAAGAGTAAAGACCCTAACCCTAAATCAAAACGGCAGACAAAGTGTATATTTTCAGCATTACGTTTGTTTACCACTGATTTTAAGTGTTATTAGCGGAATATGAGTTTATAAAAATCTCGTTTACGTTTAGTATAGTCAAAAGCCAAAAAAAAAAAAAGCGGAACGCAAACCAACAATGCGAAAAAGAGTTTAACTGGTCCAGAGGACTGCTCCGCTGTGAGCTGCTCCAGGGTCAGTTTAACTGTTCTGGGGCCAGCTTAGTTAACCCATTTAGACCTGATGCTGCGTGTGTGTGTTTATACCTTTAAAGGGGAACTATCTTATAAATGGCCTTTTTCAGTGTTTAGCATTGTTTCCTAGCTATGTGGACTTATATTAATATGATCTATGTCTCTAATTCTCATATTGGCGCATTCTTCCAATTCTCCTCTCACAATATTCACCCTCACTGAACTGAGTCATTTGAAAATGTGATGATTTGTGATGTCAGAGAGACACCGCTGCATGATAATGTTGAGATACAACAGTGGCTGGAGCCCAGGCTCAAAACGGCTTAAGATCTTGAGGTAGAAAAATGCTGTTTTTGAGGACTTGATTAGAAATATAAAACAATGAATAAAAAAATATATATATATTACAGAGGTGTTCCATAGACTCACAGGAATTGTGTAAAAGTGCCCAAATAGTGAAAGAAATAGTAAAATAGTTCCCCTTTAAGGCTGGATGCTACATGTGCGTGTAGTTAGCTTTAAGACCTGATGCAACGTTTAGGTCATTTCAGACAGTGTCGTCATTTTCAAGGTATGTGAGTAATGAAAAGCGCTGTGATTAGCTGAAATACATGTGGAGGAATGCTTTGGGATTTTAATTATTATAATTTTTTTTAACACTTTCAGCGCCAGACCCGACATTTCTCGGGTTATCTCGCCAGCGGTTGAGCACCAGAACCCGAGAAATCTCGGGTTTTCGATCGTTTTCATAATTTTTTCTTTTATTTGATTTTAATATTCTATACAGTCTCACAGACCTTGTGTATCATTGGGACTCATTCTGAGACATCAAGATCGTTTATAGATATTTTTATAAATGTCAATGCACATTATAGTAAATTAATGATGTTCAAATAAAAGCCCAAGTTGTAATCTATGAAATGGTTTTCATTTCATGTTTCTACCTGCTCCAGAGGCTGAGATATAAAAGGTTTTAGTGAAGATTGACAATTCTGAAAATCTTTCCAAAAAACCCTCAGGTTTTAAGGGATTGTGTAGAATAATTGCATAGGTTTTAATAGGCGTTTTAGCAGGCGTTTTTAGGTCTAAATACCGTAACTCCTCTAATAGTAACCCCGGCTTGTATTTGTTTCAACTGTAGCGGATACCAGGCTTGTATTAGGAGGAGGCATGTATAAGAGAGAGGCCTATATTTCTAATTTTCAAACGGATCATAATGAACAGTTTGAACCCAGTAAAATGTACTGGGTTCATTTATTGAAACCAAGTACTGTATGAAATACGGTAGTAAACAGTGCAATTACAGGTGGCCAAAAAAAGTTAAATAAAGTAAAATAGTGCAATCACAATACTGGTATAATAATAATAATAACTTCGTTTTATACAATTCCGAGGTAGGCTTACTCTCTTGGTAAACATTAACACCATACCATTATATGGTATTTACTGCACAGCCAGGCCAGCATATAACAACAATAACAAAATATATTGCCTATGGTAAATCCATTGAGGGAAATACCGTAATTCCTCTAATATACATGAAACCCGGCTTGTATTAGGCGGTCATTAATATAGACCTGGTTTTTAATTGAATACCGGTTACTATTAGAGGAATTACGGTAGCTAACGTTCCTTTAGGTTTTTATCGTGACTTAAGGCCTCTACATGCTACAGAAACTTCAAAGCAACTGCAACACAACATCGACAAAGCAACGGTGTTTTAGACACTCTGCCTTTATGCTTCTGCAACATCGACGCGCAAAGTTAGTTTAACTAAAGTTAGTTTAGGTTCGTGTTAACGTTAGATAATGTACAAAATAAACGTATTTCCGGTGATTTTAGACGTCGCTCTTTTATTTTGAAATCCCCCGACCGGAAGTGTTATAGTGTCTGTTGCTAGCAGCTTAACTTTCTGTGCTTTTCGAGCTAACGTTACCGTAACGTCATTAGTTTCCAATGGAGCGGACCTCGGCTCACATGCAGCTCAAACTACCTATTGGAATAAATTAATTGATTGATGTTTAACTTGTCCCTGTGTGTGTCCAGTCATTTCGACTAGCAAACGTTGTATTTAACGTTAAAGTTACCTCAGGATACCATTGTATTTAGTTGGTTAGCTATGTAGCTAATGTGGATAGCATTTTGTATAGCACCAATGCTAGCTGGCTGGCTACAGCTTTATTTACTAAATTATGGAGGCTTTTTAATCGTCAAGGTAAGAGAGGATTTGTCATGATCAACTGAAGGCGTATGCTATGGAACAATATGTGCTTGGGTTTTCAGAAAAAGGCCAGCTATGTGACGCTAATTATTTAGCATCAACGCTGGCTGGCTACAACAATGGCGGATGGTATTCTCTGCGAGACCAATATTATTCTATGACAGCCCCGCCCCCATTCGCTAACCAACCAATCACTGCTACGCAATATCAACGCAACGGTTGTTTAGGTTAGATTTTGGAGACATGTACGCAGCATCCTCGCAACACAGTCTACAAGACCCTAAACAACAACCGCGCTGAAATCGTGCTGATGTTGTGTTGAAGTTGCTTTGAAGTTGCTGTAGCATGTAGAGGCCTTTAGGCATACAGGGATGGCAAGGATGCAAAGCATGTTGGATGCATTGGACTGTCGGTGGGAGTGGCCTGTCGGTGGGAGTGGCCTTGGACTGTTGTGGGAGTGGCCTTGGCTCACACACAGGCAGCAGAGTTTTCACTCCACATAGACCTGTTCGCTGTTTACAAACATATCGTGTTCGAGCCAATCAGCAACACCAACTGAGTCACGTTAGGGCTGGGCGATATGGCCTCTAAATGATAACGCAATATTTTTTGGCCATATCACGATACACGATATATATCGCGATATTTTGACATTTCCTCTAAAGCACTTAAAAATGCTTGATTTAACCCTTTGATGCATACAGTCACGCCAATATGATGATTATAATAAGTCCCTGCAAAATATGTTTGCATTATTAAACCATGAAGATGCTTTAAAAAATTATTAAATGAAAATTTACTAAGAGTAGTCTACTGACAAACTAATAAAAAAAAATATTTACATCTAAGACCATTTATATAAAAACTCTTGGGTGCCTAAGACTTTTGCACAGTACTGTGTTTTCTATCCACTTTAGCCAAACACACACATATATATATACACACTACTGAGAAAATAATAATCACAGACAAAGGGATAATGGCTTATATATTATATCATCAATTATATCATATAGCATCCCCTTAACAATTGTATGTATTGAGCTGTACTGTACCCATTCTGCAATCTGTTAATAAAGTTTTCAATCAATCAATCATATCATCAACTATCCAGTTAGTATTTATACTGTAACGTTTGGCTAGAGAGAGAGAGAGAGGGAGGGAGGGAGGGAGGGAGATTGCGTTTTGAGCGTATAAGCTGCCGTAGGCGATGATGTCACACGGAGATTGAAACTGGATGCAAGAAACGAATAACCAATAAATATGAAGTTATCTTTAAACCTCTGTTGTTAAGCGTCGTCAATATAACCCACCCCCTTTTCTCACGAATGGAACTAGTGTTGTGGAGTCCGCTTTGAGCGCTTCCAGGGTTAGCAGCTAAGAGCTAACGCTAGTTAGCTTAGCCTATTTATGGTTTAACTTAGCAGCTAACGTTAGCCCATTGCTCGCGTTGAAGGTCCGCGCTGGTCTGTGTAATGAAATGAGAGGAACGCTCTGCACTAAAGCAAGTCTCATATTAGCCGCGACGTGACAACATATACTCGATGTTCACGATATAGTAATTTACTACATCTCACGTAGAACAAGCCGCGATACATCGAGTATACTCGATATATCGCCCAGCCCCAAGTCACGTGACTAAGTTGACCCAGACCTGCGCGAGCTGCTGCGCCAAAAGAATACGACTGGGCTCTATGGAGAAACCATGACACTCCCCTGACTAACAGTATAACGGAGCTCTATGGAGAAACCATGACACTCCCCTGACTAACAGTATAATGGAGCTCTATGGAGAAACCATGGCACTCCCCTGACTAACAGTATAATGGAGCTCTATGGAGAAACAATGACACTCCCCTGACTAACAGTATAATGGAGCTCTATGGAGAAACCATGACACTCCCCTGACTAACAGTATAATGGAGCTCTATGGAGAAACCATGACACTCCCCTGACTAACAGTATAACGGAGCTCTATGGAGAAACCATGACACTCCCCTGACTAACAGTATAATGGAGCTCTATGGAGAAACCATGGCACTCCCCTGACTAACCATGACACTCCCCTGACTAACAGTATAATGGAGCTCTATGGAGAAACCATGGCACTCCCCTGACTAACAGTATAATGGAGCTCTATGGAGAAACCATGGCACTCCCCTGACTAACAGTATAATGGAGCTCTATGGAGAAACCATGGCACTCCCCTGACTAACAGTGGTTTCAAACGAAAACGTCTGGATGTCATTTTGCCAAATCAGCACATGGCTGTGAGTGCGAGTCTTTCACCTTTTACATATCTAGCGTTGGCATGGATCGATTGTTTAGATCGCTAGCATGGCTAACAAATGCAAATATATTGTAGTCTGCCCCGTTGTTCCGACAAGGATTACGTTCCTTTCTGCTTCGGGTCTGCGCGCGCATATATGTGTCGTGACGTCGTCGGCGAACAGCTCTATTGAAACGACGTAACTCACGAGAGGAGTTGTCACAGGACACTGCCGGACACGGGGCTAAATAGCTATATATCATGGCAAGTTCAACGCTGGTCTGTGTGTATTATGAAATAACAATTGCACGGCATTGGAATTGAACCTGGGCGGAGGCTGCCCCAGTACAGCCTGACTCCCAGAACATTGAGTTTCAGCTGTGCTCAAATAAACTGGCATATCACCGTTAATGGGGACATATTATGGAAAGTGGGTTTTGCCTGGTCCTTTGTATGTACAGTATTTGGTATGGATTAGTCTTTGTATGTATTTGGTATGGATAAGTCTTTGTATGGATTTGGTATGGATAAGTCTTTGTATGTGTTGTAGCCAATTTGATGTTCTTTTTGTGGGTACTTTATTGAACTAAGGCGCTGTGTTATTGTGAAGGTGTTGACTAATTAGCTGGGAAGTGGGCATAGGAGGCGGGGCTTAGATGTTCTCAGGCGCAGCCTATAATGTATGTGTTCACAGGTGTGCAGCGGGAGGGAATTGGGTAATTATCACAGGGAAGCCACACAGTCTTTTAACCGTGCGCGTTTGTTTTGTTTTCAGTTATATTGAGTCACTTTTCAGGTTTACTTTGTAGCACGAATCCTTTGTTTAAGTTCCAGTTTAAACAGAGTTTACGTTATGCTTATTTTTGTCCACTCTGCAAGCAACAATAAAACTCTCAAACGTACTCAACGAGAAGACATAATTTATTATCAACAAACACCACGCGTTGGAAAGAGCTTCACACCATATTCCCTCACTGGCATCTTTTCTTTTTCGGTTGCCCTTACAGTATGGATTTGGTATGGATAAGTCTTTGTATGGATTTGGTATGGATAAGTCTTTGTATGGATTTGGTATGGATAAGTCTTTGTATGGATTTGGTATGGATAAGTCAGTCTGATGTTTAGGTATTGGGGGGAAATCACATACTGTAAATAGACCACTGCAACACTTCCGGTATTCTGAGATCATGGGAGAGAGGGGGGGAGAACATGGATGAGAGCCTTGACATTAATGCGCAGATTGGGGAGTAGGTGCGGAAAAGTGACTATAGCTCGGTCGAGAAAGTGCCGATCGACTTGGGATTGGTCTCTCAGCGTTCAGGAGACTTAGGCGTATAAAGGTCTATTGGATCATGTCTCCAGCGCCCCCACAGTCGTAAATACTAGGGCTGACCTTCGAATTTCTTTTTGGCATTCGAAGCTTCGGGGCCGAGATTCGATTTTAATTCGAAGCTTCGAGAAAAAAAAATCTTTATTACATTTTTAATTAATTTTTTTTTATGTTGTGGGACTTGTACAGCACTTTGTTCAACTTTGTCAGTGCTGTAAAGTTGAAACCTTTTTAAATCTAAAGACAAACAAAACACTTTGCTTTCATGAAATATTGTAAGCCGTCATTTGAGGCTTTATAAAAGCAGCACAATGAACACAAATCTGTCAGTGCCGAGTCCGACCTCGTCTTAAATAACAAACAGCATTGCTTGTTGTAGTTAACAAAGAGAGGCAGAGTTGATTTTGCAAAAAAAAGATTTTTATTTTATTTTTATATATACAATTTTTATTTTCCCATGCCCATCGAACGAAGCTTGGAAGTATTTAAGACAGCCCTAGTAGATACAACCACTTAATGTCAAGGCTCTCGTCCACATTCATTAATTTTCTCCCGCTCTCTCTCCCATGAGCTCAATGTGACGCGGAGGTGCAGCGGTCTGTCATGTCAGCTGGCACTGTTTTTCATTTAGAGAGACAATTAATTAACGCAAGTCCACAGGTTTGTGAGATGATGTATTTTGAAGTCGTTGACATAAAGTCCCCCTGCCCAGGAGAGAAGCTGTCAGTGTCTGCTGATTATGGGAGCTGAGCCGCAGTCAAATAAGTGTGAAAGTACAGATATTGAAACCCTTGGTTGACCGCGGTCTAGTTAGTTGGAACCAGGAATAGTAACACTAGGCAGGACAAGCGTTTTTGCCGTTACCGAAAATATATATATATTTTTTTTTATCTGTGAGCCAATATTTATTTAAATAACATATTCCACCTCTGTGAGATGGTCTACATTAACAACATAATCAATGGAACGCGGAAGTGCAGTGGTCTGTGGGTCCTTGCCATTTGAATCTGAGGATTCAGATTTACAAGCCTGAACAGTTGTTCAATATTATTGCAGTTTGTGACGTTCCAGGGGGATGAATTGGCTTTGAGCCGGGAACGATACCTACTAGGGCTGTCGTAATTATTTTCGATTTTCGAATTTAATTTCGAATTTACATAAAAACACAAGATTCAAACTTGAAGGGAGAAATTTGAAGAAAAAAAAAGAAAAAGAAAAATTATTTGATTATAATAATAGTTTTCTTTCCTTTTTTAAACGGTCAGGTCATATAGGTGAGCCTGTGCTGAAAATAATGACACCAAACATACCATGGTAAAAAAAAAGTAGCCAACACTTTGAAAATAGCTTAGACTTTTTTTTAAGGTTTATTTATTTTACATTTTGATTTTTTATACTGGAATTCGAATTCGAAGTTGTCTACAATTCTGCAACGCATTTCGAATTAGATTTTTGTTAGTAAGTGACGGCCCTAATACCTACCCAGTACCCAACCTACTACCCAGTTTGTAAACATTTTCTCGTTCTTTCTTGCTCTCTTGGGTGTTAGCCAGGCAGGGTGTTTGCTCAATTCATTATTGTCTCATTTCTTTCACGTCCAGTATCTTGAAATAACCACATCACCACCACCACAACAATGTATAGTCTAATAATTATGAATTCATTGTGATAAGAAAGACTTGAGAAAGTGCCAAGTGCTTGCACGCTTCATGTTTGAGTGAATGAAGTTGACACAAGGAGTTGGGTTCTGCTGGAAGAATATCTTCTCTTTGAGCTTGACAATAATATTGGCCAATTATAACATTTAAATGGCTGCTTTTTTATATAGCGCTTTTATCCAAAGCGCTTTACAATTTGTTACTTACATATTACCCATTCACACACCGACGGCGGAAGCAACCATGCAAGGTGCCAACCTGCTCATCGGGAGCAATTAGGGGTTAAGTGTCTTGCTCAAGGACACATCGACACACTGCCCAGGAGGAGCGGGAATCGAACCGGGAACCTCCGGATTGCCAGACGACAGCTCTACCTCCTGAGCCACTGTCGCCCCTATATTTATTTATACCATTTATTTTGGTATTTGTGTGGTTTTGCTTCCTTGTGTGCTGAACAGCCAGCACTATCCTCTATGAGCTAAATGAATCTCAAACCCCGCCCCCTTCTCTTGATCCTCCAACCACTAACTGTCGCTCCCGGCGGCACGGTGGTGTAGTGGTTAACACTGTCTCCCCCTAGGGGCACGGTGGTGTAGTGGTTAACACTGTCTCCCCCTAGGGGCACGGTGGTGTAGTGGTTAACTTAACACTGTCGCCTCACAGCACGGTGGTGTAGTGGTTAACACTGTCGCCTCACAGCTAGAAGGTCCTGGGTTCGATTCCCGCTTGGGGACCAGGTTGCCGCCTTGCCAGGTACCCAGGTGGGGTATCTCCCAGGCCTTTCTGTGTGGAGTTTGCATGTTCTCCCCCTCTGTGCTCGCAAGGGTCCCCCTCCCCCCCCCCCCCCCAATAAGAAACCAAACCCCCAACCAAATGGAAAAACATGGGTCAAGTGCAGAGACACAGTTAATCTGCGACTCAGTGCATGCGTGTGTGTTCCTGTGGGTCGGCCATCTCGCATGTTTGTGTGTTAATCTGCACGACAATTAAAGAATTCTTCTTTCCCTCAGACAAACATCGCTTTGAGATCAAGGTCAATTCGGTACAAATCTTCCAGCGTCACCCTGAAGTAGGGCTGGGCGATATGGCCTCTAAATGATATCGCGCAATTTTTTGGCCATATCACGATACACGTTATATATCGCGATATTTTGACATTTCCTCTAAAGCACTTAAAAATGCTTGATTTAACCCTTTGATGCATACAGTCACGCCAATATGATGATTATAATGGTCCCTGCAACATATGTTTGCGTTATTAAACCATGAAGATGCTTTAAAAATTTATTAAATGAAAATGTACTAGGAGTAGTCTACTGACGCACTAATTAAAATTTTTATTTATTTTTTATTTACATCTAAGATAATTTATATAAAAACTCTTGGGTGCCTAAGACTTTTGCACAGTACTGTGTTTTCTATCCACTTTAGCCAAACACACACACACATATACACACTACTGTGAGAAAATAATAATCACACACAAAGGGATAATGGCTTATAGAAGACTTAATGGTTTTAGAATATTCCAGATAATGAAATTAAATGTGTATATCATCAACTATCCAGTTAGTATTTATACTGTAACGTTTGGCTACTTTAAATCATTGAACGTAGAGAGAGCAAGAGAGAGAGAGAGAGAGCGAGAGCGAGCCAGCCCCCCCCCCCCCCCCCCCCCGGTTTTGTTTTAGGTTTTCGTTTTGAGCGTCTAAGCTGCCGTAGGCAATGATGTCACACTCGGACGTCAGCACATGAACAGTTGAACACACGGAGATGGAAACTGGATGCCCGATATAAAGAAACGAATAACCAATAAATATGAAGTCATCTTTGAACCTCTGTTGTCAAGCCTTGTCAATATAACCCACCCCCTTTCCTCACAAATGGAACTGGTGTTGTGGAGTCCGCTTTGAGCGTTTCCAGGGTTAGCGGCTAACGCTAGTTAGCGGCTAACGCTAGTTAGCTTAGCCTAGTTATGGGATAACTTAGTTAGCAGCTAACGTTAGCCCATTGCTCGCGTCAATTAAATTGCATGTCATTGAAGGTCCGCGCTGCTCTGTGTCTATAATGAAATGAGAGGAAAGCTCTGCGCTAAAGCAAGTCTCATCTCAGCCGCGACGTGACAACATATACTCGATGTTCACGATATTGTACTAAATACCTGTATGTCATGTATGTCCCTATGCCATAAATGTCACTATGAATTGAAAATGGGGGACCCTGATGTAAACAAGACACACGTCTTTCTCTGGTCTGCATCCCCTTAACAATTGTGTGTATTGAGCCGTACTGTATTGTACCTAGGGATGTCCCGATCGCCTTTTTTTGCTTCCGATCCGATCCCGATCATATGATTTTAAATATCTATCGATCCGATCGTTTCCGATCCGATCTTTCACATTAGTAATCAATTTTGACGCATTTTTGTCAGAAACTGGCAGAGTGAGACAAGCCCATCTGTTGCCTATATCCGGGGCGCGAGCGCGGAGGCGTTTGTTATTACATTCACCCTGAGAAATGTGCTTCTGCTTCATATGAGAAATATTAAAAGTTTCAATATATGTTTGCACATTAGTATACATTCAGTGTTCGACTTACGTAATGGTCCATTCTGGTCTGAAACGCCGACGATAAAGTCACGTAACGTTATCCTCCTGTTGAAAAGTTAGTTTGAAAACTTCGCCTCCAGCCTGCTGCTTCATGAGTTTTTCCTCCACGCGGAATCTCCTCCTTGCAAACATTGCAACTGGCTTGACTTTCTATTTTTAAATGCTTAGTTCCAAACCTCTGACATTAAGTCTAGCTGCTCAAGTCAGTGGATATTAACCGTGTTTCGGGAGCGAGTCGACGTGTTGTTGTTGTGATGTGGTCGCGACTCGCGTGTAGCGTGTAGCGTCTAAATTAAAGGGAATGTTTGTTGCAACGGTGAAAATTAAAGGGGAATGTGTTTGTTGTGGATAATTATTCTGCTCTGTGTGACAATAAATACATTAATGATGATATATTATGTAATTTAAAACCAAAACTAAGGCCTCCGTATGAGTTTAAGACGTGGACATGGTCATGTTTGTTGAATAAATTTTTTTTTTTTTTGACTGCCGATTTTTATTATTATTTTTTCCCGATCCCCGATACTCTGAAAAGCACGTGATCGACGCCGATTCCGATCACGTGATCGGATCGGGACATCCCTAATTGTACCCATTCTGTAATCTGTTAAATAAAGTTTTCATTCATTCATTCATTCATTCATTCATTCATTCATTCATTCATTCATTCATTCATTCATTCATTCATTCATTCATTCATTCATAGTAATTTGTAGAACATGTAGAACAAGCCCCGATACATCGAGTATACTCGAGTCGATATATTGCCCAGCCCTACCCTGAAGCTTTGATTATTCACTGAAAATTGCTACCAAAGCTTTGAGAAAACCCTAAAAGCTCATCAGGACAGCCCTACAGAATTCACCGTTTGCATGATGGCTAAACAAGAGAGAGACTGTGTAGGAAGACCATGATCTGAGGAGGAGTGGAAGAGGCTTAATCAGCGAGGCTGCCTTGAGTGAAACTGTACCACAGGTTTGTCATGACAGCGCCTCTGCTCTCAGCTGATAAAGGCTCGACACTTGCACACTCCTACATATTTAAAGGAATAGTCAATTATTTGGGAAATACACTAATTTGCCATCGTCCCCAGAGTCGGATGAGAAGATCGATATCAATTTCATCTTTGTGTGCCAGTGTTGGGGTTGTTGGAAGTTGTATTTCTTTACTTTTCACAGAGCTAGGCTAGCTGCTCCCTACTGCTTCCAGTCCTTGTGCTAAGCTAGGCTAGCTGCTCCCTACTGCTTCCAGTCCTTGTGCTAAGCTAGGCTAGCTGCTCCCTACTGCTTCCAGTCCTTGTGCTAAGCTAGGCTAGCTGCTTCCTACTGCTTCCAGTCCTTGGGCTAAGCTAGGCTAGCTGCTCCCTACTGCTTCCAGTCCTTGTGCTAAGCTAGGCTAACTGCTTCCTACTGCTTCCAGTCCTTGTGCTAAGCTAGGCTAACTGCTTCCTACTGCTTCCAGTCCTTGTGCTAAGCTAGGCTAGCTGCTCCCTACTGCTTCCAGTCCTTGTGCTAAGCTAGGCTAGCTGCTTCCTACTGCTTCCAGTCCTTGGGCTAAGCTAGGCTAGCTGCTCCCTACTGCTTCCAGTCCTTGTGCTAAGCTAGGCTAACTGCTTCCTACTGCTTCCAGTCCTTGTGCTAAGCTAGGCTAACTGCTTCCTACTGCTTCCAGTCCTTGTGCTAAGCTAGGCTAGCATGCACCTGGACCTCTCTCCCTGGTGCTACTGGTCACACAGAAACTGTTATCAATCTTTTTGTCTGACTTTGGGGACAATGGCAAATACGTGTATTTCCCACAATGTTTTCAATTCATCAAGATGGTTACGTCATTGCTACGTTAGAGCTGCTCTACCGGGTAAGGTATAGTCAAAATCCATACCGGAGCGCAAATTCATACCGGTGTACTTTCTATACCGTTTATACTGTCCACCCCCACTGTGTAGACATTCCCGCACTGGCACACCGGTAGTGATGTGTTTGTTTTACGTCAAGCAGCAATGATTGGTTTGTTTGCCAGAACCCACAGTGGAAGATAAGAACAACAGCAGTGACGGAGTGAAAATGGAGCATCTAAGAAAAGGTTTCTGTAGTGGATGCTCCAGACAAAAAGGAAGGAATAAAATCAAGAAAAGCGACCGATGGCGAGGTCAAACGCAGATAACTACTTCCTCTCATTGCCAGTAGGTGGAGACAAAGGTTCCGTACTGTAGCTTTAAATGTAAGTGTTGCAGAAGACTCTGTATTTAAAACCAAAGATTACATACTATTCACATTTTCAGTTGACTTGATACAGTTGAATTTGGTTGCTGTACTGTAACTAGGGTATTAACAAAGTAATTTATTTTATAATTATTTTTTTAAGAATCGAAATTAAGAATCGAAATGCAAATATGTTACTTCCGGTTCCAGAACCTATTATAACCGGTTTTCGGTGCCCAACCCTACCCATAGCAGTCTAGTCTAAATAACACCAAGCCCATGGCCAAATCTTGAAGCCTGCAATTAGGGGTGGGGGGGGGGAAATCGATACGTAGTAGTATCGCGATACTTTGCGTGGCGATACAGGGACGCCAAGTATCGATATTAAATTATTCATTAAAAAAACTTTTTTTTTTCTTTTTTTAGTATAAGGAAGTTGCATTGTTCATTGCAATACCTGTAATAGTACAGTAGTCCACACACACACACGTGTGCATTCAGTTAAGTTGGAATATGACTGTAATACAAACGGTTCAGTTTGTCAGGTACATGCAACACAGATTACAGTGTTGACATCTGTCTGCTTGAGAAAATACCATGTTCTGCAATAAAAATGATTGAAGTGAGATGAACAGACTGAACTTTATTTTATTAGATAAAACATGTTGACAAAGTTTTACTTTGCAGTTGAAAAAGATAATAATTAAATTAAATAAAAAAGCGCAAAATATCGCGATATATTTAGTATCGCGATACTATTGTATCGTGACGCAGGTATCGCGATAGTATCGTATCGTGAGGTCTCTGGCGATTCCCACCCCTACCTGCATAGCAGCATGCCAACGACGAAATACTTTTCGCCTTCCTTGCCAAATCCTTCATGGTCAAATAACATCTGGGCACAGGTCGGCTGAGGGACGCCTCCGAGACCCAGTGAAACAGTGTGACGTCCAGGTCGGCTGAGGGACGCCTCCGAGACCCAGTGAAACAGTGTGACGTCCAGGTCGGCTGAGGGACGCCTCCGAGACCCAGTGAAACAGTGTGACGTCCAGCACAGGTCGGCTGAGGGACGCCTCCGAGACCCAGTGAAACAGTGTGACGTCCAGGTCGGCTGAGGGACGCCTCCGAGACCCAGTGAAACAGTGTGACGTCCAGGTCGGCTGAGGGACGCCTCCGAGACCCAGTGAAACAGTGTGACGTCCAGGTCGGCTGAGGGACGCCTCCGAGACCCAGTGAAACAGTGTGACGTCCAGCACAGGTCGGCTGAGGGACGCCTCCGAGACCCAGTGAAACAGTGTGACGTCCAGGTCGGCTGAGGGACGCCTCCGAGACCCAGTGAAACAGTGTGACGTCCAGCACAGGTCGGCTGAGGGACGCCTCCGAGGCCGAGTGAAACAGTGTGACGTCCAGGTCGGCTGAGGGACGCCTCCGAGATCCAGTGAAACAGTGTGACGTCCAGCCGACGGTATTGATTGGCTCCGCTGTCTGCTAAACAGATCTCCAGTGACACAACGCCCACCTGTCAACACACCTAGAGGAGCAAACAAACACATAAATAAACAAACCGCATCACACATCTAAGGAAGCTAAAATGCCAAAAAACTGTCATAAGCACAATATTAAGACTGAAAATCGGGTGCCACGTCATCACTGTATATACCATATATATATATATATTTATTCTCACCGCATATATACCTATCCTCACCTGTCTGTACTTACCTGCACATAGTCCTTTACCATATCTATATCTGTACACATCCTACTCTTACTAGTTACGCTGCTGGCCACTAGTAGTCATACGGTCTCTATTTATATAATACAACTCTGTACATACATCTGATTAGCACTACCCCTCACCACTAGGGGTGTAACGATGCATCGAAACGCATCGATTCTAATGTGACGATTCAGCTGCATCGATTTGAAAATGTTAGAATCGATTATAATCGAAATTAATAATAAAAAATAAATAAAATGTATTTTTTTTTTGTTTTTTTTGTGTGCTTTTATTGACCTATAGTCCATTCATGCTGAGTGAATCAGTTCCCCCAGCCACATTTGTGTATTCATTCTTTTTGGGGGGAATTAACTGATAGAAAATGAATAGAAAATTATCGAATCGAATCGTGGTCAAATGAAGAGATTTCATGATGCATTGAATCGCTGCCCGAATAATCGCAATCGAAATTAATCGCTGTGAGGTTGCATCGTTACAGCCCTAGAGAGTACTGTAGTGTTTGAGAGAACACCATAACTACTAGGCCTGTGTGTATCGTTACGCCCCTAGAGAGTACTGTAGTGTTTGAGAGAACACCATAACTACTAGGCCTGTGTGTTGTGCGAACAGCTTAACCAACGCTGCTTCATCTGTCCAGCAGAGCGAGACTGACGGGCGTCGCATGCAGCACATGTCATCACCAGTGTTGTGCTACTTACTGTACACACATGATGCAGCACATGTCATCATCACCAGTGTTGTGCTACTTACTGTACACACATGATGCAGCACATGTCACCACCACCAGTGTTGTGCTACTTACTGTACACACATGATGCAGCACATGTCACCATCACCAGTGTTGTGCTACTTACTGTACACACATGATGCAGCACATGTCATCATCACCAGTGTTGTGCTACTTACTGTACACATGATGCAGCACATGTCATCACCAGTGTTGTGCTACTTACTGAACACACATGATGCAGCACATGTCATCATCACCAGTGTTGTGCTACTTACTGTACACACATGATGCAGCACATGTCATCATCACCAGTGTTGTGCTACTTACTGTACACACATGATGCAGCACATGTCATCACCAGTGTTGTGCTACTTACTGTACACACATGATGCAGCACATGTCATCATCAGTGTTGTGCTACTTACTGTACACACATGATGCAGCACATGTCATCACCAGTGTTGTGCTACTTACTGTACACACATGATGCAGCACATGTCATCACCAGTGTTGTGCTACTTACTGTACACACATGCAGCACATGTCACCACCAGTGTTGTGCTACTTACTGTACACACATGATGCAGCACATGTCATCATCACCAGTGTTGTGCTACTTACTGTACACACATGATGCAGCACATGTCATCACCAGTGTTGTGCTACTTACTGTACACACATGATGCAGCACATGTCATCACCAGTGTTGTGCTACTTACTGTACACACATGATGCAGCACATGTCATCACCAGTGTTGTGCTACTTACTGTACACACATGATGCAGCACATGTCACCACCAGTGTTGTGCTACTTACTGTACACACATGATGCAGCACATGTCATCACCACCAGTGTTGTGCTACTTACTGTACACACATGATGCAGCACATGTCATCATCACCAGTGTTGTGCTACTTACTGTACACACATGATGCAGCACATGTCATCACCAGTGTTGTGCTACTTACTGTACACACACATGCAGCACATGTCATCATCACCAGTGTTGTGCTACTTACTGTACACACATGATGCAGCACATGTCACCACCACCAGTGTTGTGCTACTTACTGTACACACATGATGCAGCACATGTCATCACCAGTGTTGTGCTACTTACTGTACACACATGATGCAGCACATGTCATCACCAGTGTTGTGCTACTTACTGTACACACATGATGCAGCACATGTCATCATCAGTGTTGTGCTACTTACTGTACACACATGATGCAGCACATGTCATCATCACCAGTGTTGTGCTACTTACTGTACACACATGATGCAGCACATGTCACCATCACCAGTGTTGTGCTACTTACTGTACACACATGATGCAGCACATGTCATCACCAGTGTTGTGCTACTTACTGTACACACATGATGCAGCACATGTCATCATCAGTGTTGTGCTACTTACTGTACACACATGATGCAGCACATGTCATCATCACCAGTGTTGTGCTACTTACTGTACACACATGATGCAGCACATGTCACCATCACCAGTGTTGTGCTACTTACTGTACACACATGATGCAGCACATGTCACCACCAGTGTTGTGCTACTTACTGTACACACATGATGCAGCACATGTCATCACCAGTGTTGTGCTACTTACTGTACACACATGATGCAGCACATGTCATCATCAGTGTTGTGCTACTTACTGTACACACATGATGCAGCACATGTCATCATCAGTGTTGTGCTACTTACTGTACACACATGATGCAGCACATGTCATCATCACCAGTGTTGTGCTACTTACTGTACACACATGATGCAGCACATGTCATCACCAGTGTTGTGCTACTTACTGTACACACATGATGCAGCACATGTCATCACCAGTGTTGTGCTACTTACTGTACACACATGATGCAGCACATGTCATCACCAGTGTTGTGCTACTTACTGTACACACATGATGCAGCACATGTCATCACCAGTGTTGTGCTACTTACTGTACACACATGATGCAGCACATGTCACCACCAGTGTTGTGCTACTTACTGTACACACATGATGCAGCACATGTCACCATCACCAGTGTTGTGCTACTTACTGTACACACATGATGCAGCACATGTCATCATCACCAGTGTTGTGCTACTTACTGTACACACATGATGCAGCACATGTCACCACCAGTGTTGTGCTACTTACTGTACACACATGATGCAGCACATGTCATCACCAGTGTTGTGCTACTTACTGTACACACATGATGCAGCACATGTCATCACCAGTGTTGTGCTACTTACTGAACACACATGATGCAGCACATGTCATCACCACCAGTGTTGTGCTACTTACTGAACACACATGATGCAGCACATGTCATCACCAGTGTTGTGCTACTTACTGTACACACATGATGCAGCACATGTCATCACCAGTGTTGTGCTACTTACTGAACACACATGATGCAGCACATGTCATCACCACCAGTGTTGTGCTACTTACTGAACACACATGATGCAGCACATGTCATCACCAGTGTTGTGCTACTTACTGTACACACATGATGCAGCACATGTCATCACCAGTGTTGTGCTACTTACTGTACACACATGATGCAGCACATGTCACCATCACCAGTGTTGTGCTACTTACTGAACACAAAACACTGTCGTCTTTATTTTCACTTTGTGCCGCTTGATTTTATTGTATTTCACGGAAAAAAGTGTTTTTCAGAGATGGAAGTAACTTGAGAAAAGGTTTTGCATTTTTCTATTGCAGTTTTGCACAATAAATGTTCTTAAAATACCTCTGTACTGTGTGAAATATGTCCTAGTAATGCAAGAGTACAGTAATAGCTGCCATACCAGTGTTTTACCCCTTGAGAAGCATTTATATAGACATTTTAAGATAAATGAATATACTGTGATATATTATACCATCACTGTCTATACTTCAAATTATATCGTGATATAAATTTGAGACCATACCACGCCGTCCGCGTCTATACTTTTCCGCAACGGAGCTCGGTTTCCGGGTTCCTCTGATTGGCCACGACCCGGCCCCACGTGACCCGCGCTAGCACGCCCCCTTATCCACCCTAACCCTTTACACATATGGCACAATATGGTTTGTCGTGACAAACCAATAAAATATTGTGTCGCCGGCTTGCTCCAGCAGACACCAGAGCTCAGCGATGCGGCTCGCGGCAGCATATTCTCGCCGCTGGCTGAGCTCTGGTGTCCGCTGGAGCAAGCCAGAGACAGCCGGCGATGCGATATTTTATTAGTTTGTCACGACAAACCAATTACATAATCCAACATATGTGTAAAGGCACAACATATTCCAGTTAACGGTATCTTTTTTTAATGATTCGTTACGGCGCAATCAATACTTCCATGCATTCGGGACCTCCATGTTTTGGGGGTATTCATCAGACAAATCGGATCCGGGGATTCGGCTCCCATCAGTCGGGCAAGAACTGCAGGTTTTCAGCCTCTCTCCTCTCTCCTGGAGCTTAAGGGGGAGCTTAGTATTCCTGCCTCTGAGGAGGTGGCTACAACAACTACATGCAGTCACTGTGTGTTGTTGTAGCCAGCGGGTAAATCGCGATTTTTTTAAATTTGTTTGTCATGACAAACCAATTACATAATCCAACATATGTGTTGTGAAGGATCAGATTAAACCGAATATATATATTTATTTATGGATATATATTTAATAGTATTTGTATATCGTTTGATATCCCTTGTATATTCCTTGTACATATACACGGAATATCCCTTTATTCTACTACAGCCCATAATAGTTCATTCTCTTATTGGACAAAAGGACCAGGCGCCAGGGACCGGCCCCTGGCGTTCAAGTTCAAAGGTACCGACGAGACATGCCCTTACTAGCCCCAGCTCCGCGCAGGAATACGGCTACCGAAAGCAGAGCGGCACTACTTGTCCACCGTGCATATAAATATGGCGCAAGAAATGTAGAATTCCTCTTAGTCCTTTACCCTTCTACCCAACTAAGTAACAAGACGTGAAGCCTCACCCCACGGTACCGCGTGCGGTGTAGTACGGCCTGTTTGGCCTTAGAATAGCAGTGAGACCTCATGCGAATTAATAGCTGAATTGCCAGAGTTTGGCACCGTATTTCTATTAAGTAATAATAGTCTATGTATGGTGCATCGTTCGGTTAGAGTTCTAAAGTGAGCAGCACCCCCATCGTTTCCTCGCGTTATCTAGAGTCTTAACCAGGCTGGGCAGACCACGCGTGGTGCTTTCATCCGAGGAGTTCTGGGCGAGGACGAGTGGACCTGCACATTGGATTACCTACCCCGACGACTGCTGAGCCCTATACGGCATGGAATATCTATTTGCTTTGGTGCTTTGATTTGTGGAGCGGATAATCGCCAACACCGGTGAGTGTTGGATTTACCCCGAGAGGAGCCAAGGTGAGACGGCGCTCAGACCAGACTGAGGTCGCCTCGCTTCTTCTTCGTTGTGGACCGACAGCGACAGCTACAGCTATCGTCTACAAGAGAGCCCAAGTGTATTCATCTGCGGATCAAGGTTCTACGGGCACTGTGTTCTGTACCTGGACTCTCCCTAGAAATCGTTGACCAGACGGGATACAGCCGACGGCTCTCCTACCCCCCCTACTGGCTTACAACCGGCGGGACCCCTTCAGTATATTATCCAGCTATAATCATTAAGTGACCATCGCTATAATCCCCTAAGAGCCAGGTTGTATACTTGCTTCCTGTGTAACCAGAGATTGGACATTCAGTGTTGATTTGCATACGAGTACTCATTTGCCTTACAAGAGCATTCAATTCAAATCATAAATGTAATAAGTAACTATTATATGTACCTTTTGCTATATATTAAATATTTGACGTATACCTTTGTGTGGACCTGATTTCATATGTGGGAAAGTGTTCATCATACTTAGATATCGTGTACTGTATGGCCAGTAATTAAAGTACATAAAGCGGTAGTGGTTTAATGATACCATACTTATCAATACAGTCAGGGAATTGTACCCCTCAGTTACAATATGTGTAAAGGCACAACATATTCCAGTTAACGGTATATTTTTTTAATGATTCGTTACGGCCTAGTCAATACTTCCATGCGTATAAATGGAGGAAGGCAGGGACCTCTGCCGCTCTGGTGCTGCAACACAACACACAGCAGAGCGGCAGCGGTGGATAAGGGGGCGTGCTAGAGCGGGTCACGGCCAATCAGAGGAACCCGGAAACCGAGCTCCGTTGCGGAAAGTATAGACTCGTACCGTCCAGCCCTAATGTACAGTAACCACTACACAGACTCGTACCGTCCAGCCCTAATGTACAGTAACCACTACACAGACTGGTACCGTCCAGCCCTAATGTACAGTAACCACTACACAGACTCGTACCGTCCAGCCCTAATGTACAGTAACCACTACACAGACTGGTACCGTCCAGCCCTAATGTACAGTAACCACTACACAGACTCGTACCGTCCAGCCCTAATGTACAGTAACCACTACACAGACTCGTACCGTCCAGCCCTAATGTACAGTAACCACTACACAGACACTGCTCCGGTATACTGAGAAATACAGAGAGCCCCCTGTTAATCTTAATCAGCGTTGTGTAAACTCATTAAGGCAAGGGCTTAAATGTAGCAGACGTTCATTTACTCACTCATTGACTTACAATAAGTTATAATTAATAAGCTATACACTGTAGATCCGCATTAATTAATTACTTTTCCTGCCACACTGACCAGACAAAAAGCTACTGTCTTGTACATTTATGCCTGGTGGATTTTACGTCTGCTGAATTCCAGATCTGGCGGTCCAAGTTCACATTTGAATAATACTGTAGATGGACTTAACCCTTTCACTGCGACAAGACAGGACCGGTGGTTAACCCTTTCACTGCCACACGACAAAGGGTTAACCCTTTCACTACCACACTACAGAAGGTTAACCGTCTGTAGTGTGATAATAAAGGGTTAACCTTCTGTAATGTGGTAGTGAAAGGGTTAAAGTGTTTGCATCAACAACTATTCCTTGAGAATTTCCTTTCAAAACTCAATTCAAAAAGTCTCCCTCCTCACCCGCCCACTCCAACACAAGTGCACACACACACACACACACACACACACACACGCACACGCACACACACACACACCACCACAATTTGGGCAATTCTGGCGTCATAGCAGCATGGGGGAGGGGCGGTATGGGCAGGGTTAGTAGAAAGAAAATAGACTAAACAATATTATTAACCTAAGGGCAGCTGGGTGGCGCAGCGGAGATTGCGCTCGTCACCAATGCAAGAGACTCCGGTCTCGAATCCGGGTGTCAGCGTTGCCTCCGGCTTGGGCCGGCCGTCATACTGACTCAATTGGCAGAGTTAGCGGGAGGGAAGTCGATGGGTTGTAATCTGGACGTTGTGGACAGCGACTCCTACAGGTCCGTTGGGACGCCTGCACAGCAGAGACAGGAAGTATCAGGGGCAGCGTGAGCCTCCCATGCGCTACTCTCGCCACTGAGAGTCCGTGCTGTTTGGTGAAAAGATGCGACAGGCTGCCTCCTCGTGTACCGGAGGGGACACGTGATGCAAGGCTTCTATCCTCCCTACGACCGACCAGTGGGAGGCATAGTCGAGCAACGTTCAAGACAGGGTAGGGGAGAATTGGAAATACGAAATTGGGATGGGAGAAAAATAGAAAAATAAGGAGAAAGTGGATAAAAAAAAAACTATTATTAATCGACAGGCAACAAATAGGGCTTTAACCAGGCGCCCCCAAAAGTGGCCATTTCTTTTACTTTAACTTGAGGACTGCATACTTTTTTTTGCAACCCAAAATACTATACGTTATACTTAATAGCACATGCATGAGCCTGGGCCCTCATTTATCAATGGTGCGTACACACAGATATGTGCGTAACCCGTGCGTACGATAATTTCTAAGCAAAGTGTGTGACTTATCAATTTGAACGTGTGCTTGACTTTGTGCGTATATTTACGGAGTCAAATTGATGGAGAATTTTAATCCCTGGGTATTAATCGAACGAAACGAAGAAAAAGCAGTCATATTCCAGCATGGTTATTAATGACACCAATGGCAAACAGTGGTTAACGGTCTTTATTAGTGTTTTGCTGTGCCCAGGCAGCAATGGTCTTTAGCAAGTTAATAGATATCATATCCGACATCACCGTGTACAAGTCTGTCAGCCTGTCGCGTATTTCTCCCATTACACGCTTCGCTCGGTTTAGTCCACTTTTCCACATTTCATGTGGGTGTTTCATTACCGTATATGGTTCATTACGGGCGGTTCTATATGCAAATACTTAAAATCGTGCATGAGCGCGGAGCGTAGATCAAGTGATATTATCAACACGGAGTGTGCGTAGGACCTGTGTACACACGTGTGATAAATCCCGATTTTTCTGTAGTGTACACACATTCTAAATTCTGTGCTTAAGAACGAAAATAGAACACTTTCTAAGCATTGTTGATAAATGAGGGCCCTGGTCTCTTTTGAAAGATGACATTTTAGAAGTGGAGCAATCTTCCATTTACTTAGGTATGTATTTTTAGGTGGATTTTCAGAAAATAGGGCTACGGCTTAAGTGGTTAATACTTTGTAGCAAATCCTTTGCAGTCAATGACGGCCTTAAGTAGGGATGCACCGAATATTCGGCCACCGAAAATTATCGGCCGAAAATGGTTAAAAAGGCACTTTCGGCTTTCGGCCGAAAGGGTTTAGCACCGAAAATATATCACAGAATGTCAAAGAACAGGGTTACGTAACGTTCGTAACCGAAAGTGTTGTTGTGATGACGTAATCAAAACGCACAACCTACTGTATAACGTGAGCAGCTTGGCAGCTCTTCCTGCGTTCTGCAGCCTGTGATAACTAACTCCTCTTGGGAGTCGTGCTTTTTCTATGTAAACTCCGTGAGCAACGCATCCAATAAATGCGTCTTTAACATGCTTTATATCCTCGCCATTACTATATGCCCGTCGCGGTTAAAAACCTTTAACTAACGTTAGCGTTAAGCTAGCTAACAATGCTTCCATTCCTCTTTGACCCGTCTCTCGTAAGCTACATCATCCCCCGCTAAGAGTCATGGGAGATGTACTAAATACAACATTCCTTCCATGTAGGAACGCCGTGAATTATGATCGTTATGCAGTTTTAAAGCACCTTAGCTTTGTTCTGAATGCACTTTGTTGTAGTTATCCTACAGAGAAAAGAAAATGCACTTGACTTTAATGCACATTTTGTTGTATGCAAAGAGAAAATGTTTAAATTGTACAATCTTTCAGCAGTCAGTCTGGAATTAATGTATGCATTCAAAAGTGTTGAATAAATGTTTTATGGGCCCATAATAGTGATTATTAATATTATTTAAGTTACGTTTTGCCATAATCATGTCTTTTGCCATAATCAGGTAGCTGGAAAAAAAAAATACATTATATATTTATATTATACATTTTCGGCCTTTCGACATTCGGTTTTCGGCCAACTGTTTCCTATTTTCGGTATCGGTTTCGGCCAAGAATTTCCCATTAGGTGCATCCCTAGCCTTAAGTCTGTGACCCTCAGTCTTAAACCCTCAAATGAAAGCTGAAAGCTCTTGTTGTTTCATTTCCATTGTGGTGGTGTACAGAGCCAAAATATCAATGTCCAAATATCTATGGACCTAACTATCTTCAAACTACCTGTACTTGTCATATTTGTTAATCTTTCAAAATGTGCAGTTGCTATCTGTGTTTCATTACACATATGAGTGCATGCTTACCAACTGTTCGCCTGTTTCATTGCAACACTATTATCACCGACATCTAAGAAGGGAGATCCCCCCCTGAACGGCCCTTCTAAGGTTTCTCTCCTCCACATTGCCTGTGGTGCATTTTTTCCTATTGCTAGGTTTTAGTGAGTTTTTCCTTACCTTTGCGTGGGGTCTGTCTGGGAGTGTTGCATTTTATTGGATTCTATTATATGTTGTACTACTGTATTGCACATCGTTGCGGGCAAGACCACCCGCATTTCATTGTATACTTGTATGCCGTGACAAATAAAACTCTTGACTTGACTTCATTTATTTAAATTTATTTTTGGACTTTATGGTGTTTTTGTTTTGTTCTTGATTTATTGTGATGTTTCTTCTTGACTTGTTTAAAGCAGACGTGTCCAACAACGTGTGTCATTTGATTTGATTTATGATATGCAGTTATGTATCTAGGTTTGTCTCGCCTCCAGAATGTTAAGTGTGAGATGCACTGTCCTCACACGGAGATGGATGAGGCGAGACTTACTACACCGTACACCAAGGAGCATTGATTGAATTCCTTTCCCATAGTGTAAAGAGTGAGCGTGGTCTTGACCTAGACTGGTTGACATTTATCATCTTCTTTGTACCTCTTCAGAATCCTGACCACCAGCCTACCACCTCGGTTATCTCCTGAATGAAACGCCTTTACTGCCCTCGTCTCCATGAACCTCCTCTCGCCTGCAGGTCACACATCACATGCTTCTCTGTCATCTCAGTACATCTGGTACAACTGACCATGGTCCCTCACCCCACTTTATAGATGTGGAATAAATTACCTCTAATCACATCAATAAGCAACACATAGCCATCAAGAAAAGCACAGCGATTCATTATAGGACTACACAGTATGAATTAATGGATGGCGGCACCCGATACACGGTATAATTTGCATTTATTTATGAGAATTTATCATTCATCATCAGCGGCCAAAATCACATTTTCATATGATCAGTAACAATTACATGTAATTTCATCAGTTGAGCACACGTCCTGTTCCCTTCCGCTTTCCGTTTGGGCCAAACATTATGCTGCTAACTTATATTGTATCGAAGAACACTTGCTTCTTGCTAAAAGGTTGAGAAGAAATTGTGGGGGGTAGAAATAATATTTATTTTTAATGAAACATTTCAATAAGGACAAATTAAAATACATAAAACATTACTCAAAAAGTGTTCTATTCAAGATGGTAGTATTATATTAGATTCAAATGATTATTATTATACATATAAATAAGAAATACCTAATATGTAATGATAATAATACCTAATATAATAATATAGTATTTATTATGATCTAATACTGTATCTATTACAATTACAAGTAACTTTAATGTTGTTGAATTGAAGACTAGATAGCGTCGTTTTCTGGGATTAGACAGGATTACTCTAAAACTACTCATATTCACCACGCTATAAAACGGGAATGTATGGATGAAGAAATTATTCTTTTTCACAAATTGAACGATAGATACTCTATGTCAAATGGGCCATAGTATTATATCCATAGCTATGATATATAATATGGTTTTAGCCCTGCAAACACCGCCATGTATTCCTAGACATTAAAGCGTTGGCCTTTCAACTACACAGTAAACAGCGCCCTCTGGCGCTGAATGAGTTCATGTGAGTGCATGCGATTCACATTCTCCCAAGTCGAGGACACAACTAATTCACACTGGTATGATTAAAAACTTTTTTTAATAATAAATACATTAAAAAAATGCCAATCCAATGTACAGTGTTTTAGCAAATCAGCCAGTACCACAAACAGAATTCAGATCCTGAACCAGAAAGTACCCGAGTGTCCTTGAGCTTTCGTCCCTGGCTTCCATCTTGTGTTTTCTGTTCAGACGTCTCAGGATAACAGCAGGCTTGGCTCTCTGATCCCTGCGAGGCAGTGGGCGGCAAGCCTCTACGCTGTGGCTGTCGATGGTGATGTTCTTAGAGTGGAGGAACGCCACCACCTCCTCCTCCACCACGGTCATCTTCTCCTCCTGGCTGGGCTCCCTGTCTGGACCTCTGTGTGGTGCCCTGGTGCTCCCTGTCTGGACCTCCGCGTAGTGCCCTGGTGCTCCCTGTCTGGACCTCCGCGTAGTGCCCTGGTGCTCCCTGTCTGGACCTCCGCGTAGTGCCCTGGTGCTCCCTGTCTGGACCTCTGTGTAGTGCCCTGGTGCTCCCTGTCTGGACCTCTGTGTGGTGCCCTGGTGCTCCCTGTCTGGACCTCCGCGTAGTGCCCTGGTGCTCCCGGTCTGGACCTCTGTGTAGTGCCCTGGTGCTCCCGGTCTGGACCTCTGTGTGGTGCCCTGGTGCTCCCTGTCTGGACCTCCGCGTAGTGCCCTGGTGCTCCCGGTCTGGACCTCTGTGTAGTGCCCTGGTGCTCCCTGTCTGGACCTCCGCGTAGTGCCCTGGTGCTCCCGGTCTGGACCTCTGTGTAGTGCCCTGGTGCTCCCGGTCTGGACCTCTGTGTGGTGCCCTGGTGCTCCCGGTCTGGACCTCTGTGTGGTGCCCTGGTGCTCCCTGTCTGGACCTCCGCGTAGTGCCCTGGTGCTCCCGGTCTCGACCTCCGCGTAGTGCCCTGGTGCTCCCGGTCTGGACCTCCGCGTAGTGCCCTGGTGCTCCCGGTCTGGACCTCCGCGTAGTGCCCTGGTGCTCCCGGTCTGGACCTCTGTGTGGTGCCCTGGTGCTCCCGGTCTGGACCTCCGCGTAGTGCCCTGGTGCTCCCTGTCTGGACCTCTGTGTGGTGCCCTGGTGCTCCCGGTCTGGACCTCTGTGTGGTGCCCTGGTGCTCCCGGTCTGGACCTCCGTGTGGTGCCCTGGTGCTCCCTGTCTGGACCTCCGCGTAGTGCCCTGGTGCTCCCGGTCTGGACCTCTGTGTAGTGCCCTGGTGCTCCCGGTCTGGACCTCTGTGTGGTGCCCTGGTGCTCCCGGTCTGGACCTCTGTGTGGTGCCCTGGTGCTCCCGGTCTGGACCTCTGTGTGGTGCCCTGGTGCTCCCGGTCTGGACCTCCGTGTGGTGCCCTGGTGCTCCCGGTCTGGACCTCTGTGTGGTGCCCTGGTGCTCCCGGTCTGGACCTCCGTGTAGTGCCCTGGTGCTCCCTGTCTGGACCTCCGCGTAGTGCCCTGGTGCTCCCTGTCTGGACCTCCGCGTAGTGCCCTGGTGCTCCCGGTCTGGACCTCCGTGTGGTGCCCTGGTGCTCCCTGTCTGGACCTCCGCGTAGTGCCCTGGTGCTCCCGGTCTGGACCTCCGCGTAGTGCCCTGGTGCTCCCTGTCTGGACCTCCGCGTAGTGCCCTGGTGCTCCCGGTCTGGACCTCCGCGTAGTGCCCTGGTGCTCCCGGTCTGGACCTCCGCGTAGTGCCCTGGTGCTCCCGGTCTCGACCTCCGTGTGGTGCCAAATCATGTTGTTTTTTCGAGTTATTTGCAGCGATCGATGTTCACTGTGTGAAGACTGAGTCTCTCTAACGATAGCGAGTGCCCGGACCACATATGGAGTGAGTCCTGCCGGGTTAAAGGTAACATCCGTTTTTTCGATCTGCCGATCGGCCACCAGATGGCGGTCTTGAACCGCTAGAGGATTGAGAGGAGATCACACTTGTGTCTCAGGGCCCCGGAAAGGAAATATGATTCCGATCACAGATTTTTGAAATATTGATATCAAAGACGAGTTACGGCGTCTTCGGCAACTTGAGCATGGCGGGGAAGGACGCCTAAAAGCGTCTTCCGGCAGTTAAAGTGTTAAGCATCCCCCACAGCCCAAATGGAATGATACAAAAAAATATAATTATAATTTTTTTTTTTTTTTTTTTAGTCGCCCAATAGTCGACTAACGGCAAATGTTGGCCAATCCTAGTCGACCATCCAAATCCTTAGTCGGGGACAGACAGCCCTAGTAGCAACTTGTGGCCGAAAATAATCCCAACATGTCCGATGACTCCATGAAGGCTAGCAGAGTCGTTGTCCTCTTTTAAGTCACGTTTAAAGACACGTCTGTTTTTTTAAATGTTTTTCCTAATGTTATGGGTTTAGGTCGGTTCTGAATGCATAAGCTGTTTTTATTGTTTTATTTTCTATTTAGATTTTTTCCCAGCAGCCTCCAGTAGCCTTTCCTGATGTTTGCCGTTTGCTGTTTTTAACATGTCTGTAAAGCACTTTGTAACTTTGTTTGGAAAAGCGCTATACAAATAAAATTGATTAATTCATTCATGAAAGAAACCGTCTCTCTTAATTAGCCGCAACGTGACGCTGGTAGAAACGGCGCGACTCGTCCAGCTCAACGGTATGAGGAAGTCCTGGCCACGCCCCTGTCCTCCTTAGTCTGTCATAGCTGTGGCCACGCCCCTGTCCTCCTTAGTCTGTCATAGCTGTGGCCACGCCCCTGTCCTCCTTAGTCTGTCATAGCTGTGGCCACGCCCCTGTCCTCCTTAGTCTGTCATAGCTGTGGCCACGCCTCTGTCCTCCTCAGTCTGTCATAGCTGTGGCCACGCCCCTGTCCTCCTCAGTCTGTCATAGCTGTGGCCACGCCTCTGTCCTCCTCAGTCTGTCATAGCTGTGGCCACGCCTCTGTTCCCTTCAGTCTGTCATAGCTGTGGCCCCGCCTCTGTCCTCCTGTGGCCACGCCTCCTCAGTGCACCCCATAAGCAAAAGATAAATGGAATCTGCTTTCATTCTGCAACCAATCATCTCTAGGTGTGCCCCCATAATGCCCACATAGCTCTCTGTACTCTGATGAAGGAAGATCGTGGTCTGTGTCTGTAGAGCATGAAACCAAAGATCTTTTAAATGTTCTCCTTTTTTTCCATCCTCCAACTTGCACACTCACTCACTTGAACACATTCCGTTTGGGTTTTGGGCAAGTTGTTAGCTTACTTTGATATATGGGGTTAAGGCACGGGTTCGATTTGTTGTTGAGAAGCATGTTATTATTACGGCGGGTTCCTTCCTCCCCAGGCTGTGAAATGAAATGTGTTTGCCGCTGATAAAGGGGTTCTGTATCGGCTTGAACCGGATCGTTTCACAGAGGCTCCGGTCTCACGGGTCCCCTTAATGTAATAAGAGACTTCAACTTCAACTCGCTGACGATCAATTGATTCAAACGGCCTCCACAGACCCGCCGAGCCAGCGCCTCAGTTCTGTTGTTATCCAGTCAGTCCAGTGTCTCCACTCCAACCCTCTCCATCTCATCCTCGTTCACCTTGTTAGCGTTTTATTAATATTATTTTTTTCCTTTCCTTTCCTCCTCCTCCTCCTCCTCCTCCTCCTCCTCCTCCTCCTCCTCCTCCTCTGCTCACCAGACCCACCTCCCCTTCGGTGCTTCCTTTGGCTTCCCCTCTTCCTCTTCATCATGACTTCCCCTCTTCCTCTTCATCATGTCTTCCCCTCTTCCTCTTCATCATGTCTTCCCCTCTTCCTCTCCTCCTCTTCCTCTTCATCATGTCTTCCCCTCTTCCTCTTCATCATGTCTTCCCCTCTTCCTCGTCTTCATGGCTTCCCCTCTTCCTCTTCATCATGTCGTCCCCTCTTCCCCTCTTCCTCTTCATCATGTCTTCCCCTCTTCCCCTCCTCCACGTCTCTGTCTCTCGTCGTCTATAATCTCTCCTCTCCTCCTCTTCCCCTCTTCCTCTTCATCATGTCTTCCCCTCTTCTCCTCTTCCTCTTCATCATGTCTTCCCCTCTTCCCCTCCTCCACGTCTCCGTCTCTTGTCGTCTATAATCTCTCCTCTCCTCCTCTTCCCCTCTTCCTCTTCATCATGTCTTCCCCTCTTCCTCTTCATCATGTCTTCTCCTCTTCCTCTTCATCATGTCTTCCCCTCTTCCCCCTCCTCCACGTCTCTGTCTCTTGTCGTCTATAATCTCTCCTCTCCTCCTCTTCCCCTCTTCCCCTCTTCATCATGTCTTCCCCTCCTCCACGTCTCTGTCTCTCGTCGTCTATAATCTCTCCTCTCCTCCTCTTCCCCTCTTCCTCTTCATCATGTCTTCCCCTCTTCCCCTCCTCCACGTCTCCGTCTCTCGTCGTCTATAATCTCTCCTCTCCTCCTCTTCCCCTCTTCCTCTTCATCATGTCTTCCCCTAGAGCTGCCGCGGTATTGATATTTTCCTTACCGCACGAATTTGCGAAATATTTTCTACCGCCGCGGTATTACCGCACAGTGCGCACAAAAAAAAAAAAGTTTGAATGCATTTTTTTTTTTTTAGTAGTCTACTCTTATAGCCTGCCTCTAGTCTAATGGCGCTTTTCCACTGCATAGTACCTACTCGACTCGACCCGCTTTAGGCACCTGGTACTTCGTTCCTTTTCCACTGCAGCCAGGTACTACTCCGTGTGGGGACGCAGGCGGCGCCGCTTGTGTACACTGAAAGCTCCGTGGGCATAGATGTCCGAGGGCTTGCAGCAAGCCAGAGTTTAACACAGTTTCAATCAATCAATCAATCAATAACAACATTAACCAGACTCGTTGCGTCTATTCTGCCAAAGCTAACGTTACCTCTCATTTAGGGGTGCACCGATATATCGGTCGGGTATCGGTATCGGCCGATAAGTGCCTTGTTGACTGCTATCGGCCTATCGGCCGATAAGCTCAAATGTGCCGATAGCAGTCGCCGATAAATACCCATCAATTTGTGTAGCGTCAAAAGGCAAAAAAAAAAAGTTCACTCGCGCGATCTACCTGCACAACGCCCGCCGTCCCCCCCACACACACACAATCTACTGCATCAAAGTAACTATTTATGATTAACAAGGCATTCGTTTTGTGGCATTAGCGTTATATAGTTAGTGTTACACGGACAATAACATCAGCATATTATTATTACCCAATGCCCATAGCAGCAAGGCATTACTCCGAGTCCGTTCATTAGCTCGGTTCCATTCCGTTGCTCATTCCGTACCCAACTACACATTCTGCAATCTGTTAATAAAGTTTTCAACCAGACAAATGTATAGAAAGGCTTTGTTTTATTATAACATTTGTTGCAGTAAAATCATTATGTCTCATTTGGTCATGCGTGGAGCGCCGGTCGGCGGGCCGAGCAGCTAACGTAGCTACGTTATTAGCTATTAGATGCAAGACTAACGTTACTGGTGAAAATGTGATTTGCGTTGGAATACTCCTTTGTCAACTTGCTGTACTTTGCTTGCAGGTCTGCAGTCATTATTGCTGCATTATGAATAGCCGCCACTTTAGCCAAGGTAACGTTATGGCTAAACCTTTAACAATAGTTAACGCTAGCTTTCGGTTAGCTGTTCAATGCTATTAATAACAACTCCCCGTCAACACCCTCTCTCGGGAAGATGGCATTTAAGAAAGTATCTGCTGTTAAAATGAAGTGTTACACGTTCAATAACAAGCATATTATTTACCCGAAGATAGCAGTAAACAAGGCATTACTCCGTTAGTACGTTCATAGCTCGGTTCCATTCCGTTGCTCATTCCGTACCCAACTACACATTCTGCAATCTGTTAATAAAGTTTTCAACCAGACAAATGTATAGAAAGGCTTTGTTTTATTATAACATTTGTTGCAGTAAAATCATTATGTCTCATTTGGTCATGCGTGGAGCGCCGGTAGCTACGTTAAGTGTGTTCTGCTCTCGCAAACAGAACATGCCCGGAAGTAGAAAAATTTATAAACGCTTGCCGATTGGTGGTAAGGACAGCAGGAGGTGGGTGCTAGCGGTCACCGGTGTGGCGTAATTGGCCGAATCGACTGTCAATCAAAATGGTTCCATTGCATTGGTTGAAAGCTCTGGTTGAGAGAATAGTATCCTGCTGCAGGCCGCAAGAATGGTTCCATTGCATTGGTTGAAAGCTCTGGTTGAGAAAATAGTATCCCTCTGCAGGCCGCAAGACGATACTGGGAGAGAGATAGTGATACCATAAACATATTTCTTGATGTTTCCTTTTTTTAAGTAAGTAAAGAGGCCTACAAATACAAACATACACATACAAATATACAGTAGTTTCATTAAAAAAAAATTAAAAATTAAAAAATTTTTATTTTTTATTTTTTTTTTTACAAATACTTATATACAAATATACAAATATCGGTATCGGTATCGGTATCGGCCGATAGTGTTAGTTGAACAATCGGTATCGGTATCGGCGGCCAATTTTCATATCGGTGCATCCCTACTCTCATTGTGTATTCTACCAAGCAAACCCGGGTTTAACGTTACCTCTCGTTTATATCGGCTGACGGTAGCATTAGGCTAATAACAACAACAAACTTAACACATCAGCGATCTTGTTGTGACACTAAACTCTCCGCTCGGTGGTAAATTGGGTTGATGTCGGTTTTGTTTCATCAATAAATAAGGCAGAATACACAGTGAATCCATTCTTTTTTGTTTATTGCACTTGGTTCTGTCGCAAACAAATCCTGAATGAAATGCATCCTTAGCGAGGCAGTAAAGATGGCGGCGCCGGCGTTCTGTTTTTGTTCAGACTTCAGAGGCTACAAAGTGTGACGCGTCTCTCTTCTGACCAGTCAGTGGTCTGCAATGTTTCACATGCCTTTTCTGGTACCACTTCTACCCAATAGGGTCGCTTGGAACCGAGTAGGGTATATCTGCAGAGCCGCAAGCCGCAAGCCAACTTTATTATTATGATAAAAAACAGCGGTGACGCGGTATTCAGCCTAACTCTGCGGTGAGCGTGATGCCACAGCGATACCGCGGTAATGCGGTTATCGCGGCAGCTCTATCTTCCCCTCTTCCTCCTCCTCCACGTCTCTGTCTCTCGTCGTCTATAATCTCTCCTCTCCTCCTCTTCCCCTCTTCATCATGTCTTCCCCTCTTCCCCCTCCTCCACGTCTCCGTCTCTCGTCGTCTATAATCCCCCCCCCCCCCTCCTTGGCGCCCCCTGGGGTTCAGACGAGTGTTTCTCTGCCTCATTCACTCGATGTCTCCACCGACAGTCGTTCAAAGGAGCCACATTTCTGAGATTCCATCACTTTGACTCATGACCAATTAAATTACACTCGTTCCTTATCTCTCGCCACTTGTCACGGCCTCGGCCCCTGTGTCCTAAGTCTTTCACTTCCTTCATTCTTTAATTTCTGTTCATGTTGCGCTCGTCACCAATGCAAGAGGCTGCGGTCTCGACTCCCGGAGTCAGCATTGCCCTGCGGCTTGGGCCGGTCGTCATACTAACTCGTTTGGCTGAGTTAGCGGGAGGGAAGCCGTGGGTGGTAATCTGGCGTTGTGGACAGCGACGCCTACAGGTCAGGTCTGGGCGCCTGCTCAGCGAAAGGCAGGAAGTGGTGAAGGCAGCGTGACCTCCCACGCTTCACCAATGAGAGCCCTCGCTGCCAGGTGAAAATAGAGCCACTGGCTGTCGCCGCACGCAGGGGGCGAAATTAAAGCCCGCCGCCCGCCAGGGGCGCTCAGTTTTTACCTTTGGCGCTTGCCACTGGGGGGTCTGCCCGCCGTGTGGCGTGTAGACGTGTAGTTCATAACTATACTCTTATTTTGAAAATCTGTGTGGGTCTCATTTCCGCTCCAAGCGCAGCTCCAGTCATAATATCGATGGCTCCGGCAGTTAGCAGCATTCGGTTCGTATGATACTCTTATTTTGAAAGAAACCGTGGCAACGAGTCATATCTGCCCAGCCCTGCAGCGGGATACTATTGGCTTCTGCTCGTATCAACACAGAGGCAGTCTGCTCTAGTCTAGACCGGACCTCCATGAGCTACCGTTACTGTTTAAACAATGACCCAGTCAACTATTCACTTTTAGTTTAATACATGACGAGGCATTGTCTAACGGTATCTAGCTGGCTAGCTACTGATAGCTGCTGATATCAACAAATGCTCCAGCAATAGTCGACTCGAGTGCATAATACCTCCGTTCCCTCGTTAGCTAGCTCACGTTAGCTAGCTCACGTTAGATCTAGCTGTCCCAGTAAACTAAATTGTCTTAACGTTACCTAGCGGGCTAGCAGTAGCTACAGATAGCTCCTGATATCAATGTCTTATAACATTGATTCAATGCGTATTGTAGCTGAGGGCTTTATGAATGTGATTTGACCAAAGAACCCTAACATTATACCAATAGGGTCTAGCTGCAGCACAGGAGAATCCTTTTTGGAGCTGGAGGCTACTCGAGTACACACAGACAGTGGAGCTGTTTGCAGATGGCGAGCATTTTGACTTATTGCGTGGTGGCGATGTCTCGCAGATAATACAACTACAAGTATGATTATATAATATATATTTTATTTAAAAAAAACATTTTTATATAAAATATATATATATATAATTTTTTTTTAATCAAAAACAATTTTGCAGGTAAGAAATATGCTTGGCAGGTAGATTCTTCCCATCTACCCGCCACTGGCCGGTGAGTCAAAAAGTTAATTTCGCTCCCTGGCCGCACGTGTCGGAGGAAGCATGTGGTGGACTTCAGGGTTCCCTTGTACCGACCAGTAGGGGGAACATGCGCACAACAACCAGGTATACGGGAGGGGGGAATTGGCACAACGACTAAATTGGGACGGGGAGAAAACAAAGAAAAATCAAAGAAAGAGAGGATTAATTTCTTTTTAACCCTTTCACTGCCACACTACAGAAGGTTGACCCTTTACTATCCGACGGTAACCGTCGGTAGTGTGATAGTAAAGGGTTAACCTTCTGTAGTGTGGCAGTGAAAGGGTTAATTTAGTGTGTGCTATCCTGATATTTATGTATATACGTGTATATACATTTACATTTAGTCATTCAGCTGAACACTTTTATCCAAAGCGACTTACAAGTTCTGTACGACAAGCCATCAGGAAGGAAGGGCACAACTCTATCAGCTGAGCAACAATGTTCATCAGAGTGTTGAGCGCTACAGTGTAGGTTAGTTTATATGAATGCAATACAGTGTGACCTGGCCATGTTACTTCCTCCTTGGCAGAGTGCAACGAGACCACAGAGTGACAGTCAATCAATGAACAGAACTGGATTCACCACCACAGTCAGTCAGTCAGTCAGTCACAGAGCTGTGAGTGTTTATTTGCCCCCCCCCCCCCCCCACCCCTTGACATTCCTAGATGGACGGTTCGTGTGGAGGTTGTGACGTGCGCTTGAAAAGCAAAGGCCAGTGTTTACCAGGCTACACAATGGGAGGACGTGGCGTGCCGGACGTGCTCCTTCCTCTCCATCCACTCTCTCCACACATACCGCCTCCAACTCTTTCCAGGGAATTCCTCTCACATGAGCAGCAATCTCAGACCTGAAATTGGATATTTAAATAGATATCCTCTCCGTTTTTTTGCCTTAGTTGAACTGCACACTTACACGGATCTCATAATGTTATCATCGGATGGGATATCTAATGCCACGGCAGATACGTCACCCTAGCTATCTACTCCGAAAGGTTCAGACGGGACTAACGCACTTGCATTGTTTCAGCCTCACTCGCAAATGGGAAAATGTCAAGTGTCATTGTGTGGCCTTGGTGGACCTGTGCCACTGTGCCAGTGTCTCTGTGTTCCTTCAGCATGACTCACAGGGGGGGGGGGGTCACCTCTGTGTTCCTTCAGCATGACTCACAGGGGGGGGGGGGGGGTCACCTCTGAGTTCCCTCTGCATAATGTTCCAGTGGGAGCTACTATTGCTAAATCAAATCTTAGGGAACATGGACAAATGACATAAGACTTAAAGGAACACCCCAACATTTTGGGTAATTAGCTTATTTGCCATCTACCCTGGAGTTAGACAAGAAGATACATACCTTTTTCTTCTCTGTGCATGCAGTAGGAGTAGGAAGACGCGCACCGTTAGCCTAGCTTAGCGTCAGTCACTGGAAGTGGGTTCCTCCATTAGCTTAGTTCCCAACGTCTTCCTACTCCTACTGCACGCACAGAGAAGAACAAGGGTCTGCATCTTCTTGTCTAACTCCAGGGTAGATGGCAAATTAGCTAATTTCCCAAAATGTTGGAGTTTTCCTTGAAGTCATAAGATTGGCGGCTGGGACTAAGCGCTCGTCACCAACGCGAGAGACACCGGTATCGAATCCGGCTGTCGGCATTGCCTCCGGCTTGGCCGGCCGCATACTGGCTCAAAACGGGTCACAGCTTATTTCGCAGGAGAATTTTTTTTTTGTTGAAAAATCTAAAGAAAATGTCAAACTATTCACATTGTCAGTTGACTTGATAGTTTAATTTGGTTGCTGTACTGTAACTAGGGTATTAATTAACAAAGTAAAAAAAAAAAAAAAAAAAAAAACTAAAGTTAGGAACCGGTTCCTATTAGAACCGGTTCTCGGTGCCCAACCCGACTCTGGCCTCTCTGTGTGACTGGGTTTAGAGTGTGAGACGACAGCGTTGTGAAGCCGCGGCCGAAGCCTAATGGAGTGCCTCTCTCTTCTGAGTGGTTCTGCCCTCGAGGCTCCTCAACATGAGAGCGAGGCAGACAACACGGTCAACAGACACTGGCTTCACACTGGCACAATGCTTTGTGTGTGTGTGCACTGGCACAATGCTCTGTGTGTGTGTGCACTGGCACAATGCTCTGTGTGTGTGTGCACTGGCACAATGCTCTGTGTGTGTGTGCACTGGCACAATGCTCTGTGTGTGTGCACTGGCACAATGCTCTGTGTGTGTGTGCACTGGCACAATGCTCTGTGTGTGTGTGCACTGGCACAATGCTTTGTGTGTGTGTGCACTGGCACAATGCTCTGTGTGTGTGTGTTTCACACTGGCACAATGCTTTGTGTGTGTGTGCACTGGCACAATGCTTTGTGTGTGTGTGCACTGGCACAATGCTTTGTGTGTGTGTGTGTGTGCACTTGCGCTACACACTTGTATGTATCCCAATGTTTATCCCAATACACGCAGTACTTTGAATAGTTAGCGAGTATTATGCATCTGCTTCTATCTCTCCAGGATATCTGGATCAGTACGGGTGTGGTATCGGCCCCGATGATGGAAGATGTTTACTGAGAAGGAAGGAAGAGGTGTGGAGGCTACCTTTAGTACCTCCGGGGCTCCTGGTGGATACTGATGGATGAAGAGGTGTGGAGGCTACCTTTAGTACCTCCGGGGCTCCTGGTGGATACTGATGGATGAAGAGGTCTGGAGGCTACCTTTAGTACCTCCGGGGCTCCTGGTGGATACTGATGGATGAAGAGGTCTGGAGGCTACCTTTAGTACCTCCGGGGCTCCTGGTGGATACTGATGGATGAAGAGGTCTGGAGGCTACCTTTAGTACCTCTGGGGCTCCTGGTGGATACTGATGGATGAAGAGGTGTGGAGGCTACCTTTAGTACCTCCGGGGCTCCTGGTGGATACTGATGGATGCAGGCAGACTGCAGTGGTCAGCAGCGCTGTGGTCGGCACACGGCACGGGCCATGGATTATTAGGAAGGGGGGGGGGGGGGGGGTGGAGGGCATTATGTGCTTTGGAGGAGTGATCTCTCAGGGGCGCAGTGAGACATTCTGAGCCCTGTGCACGTAATGCATCGCTGGCCCCCCCCCTCCTCATCCGTGACTCATATGAACGCACCTCCAGGCAATCTTAACAAATTCATTGATTTTTTTCTTTTTTTTATCGCAGGGTACTTTGGATACATTCCATATTGATGCACACAAGCAATCTTTTTCTTTTTCTCCACAAGACAGTTTTACAGCGGCATAACACAACAAACATTCGATAATTTGGCGGATTTATACATACAAATGTACAGGATAACTAAATAAGATGGATTCTTGCTGGAAAAGAGGAAGAGGCCAAAATACGAAAACCATAGAAAAAGACAAAAAGCAAAGACAAAATGGAGAATATACATTCAGCCATTAATGTTACAAGAATAACACTGTGAACGTATATATACCATCTTCATCCTCCCTCAGAGCCTTTAAGTAATAACACCAGTCAAACCCCTTTCTCCTTCCTGTATTTATTTATTTATTGATCTTTTTCCCCCTCCTTTTTCCTCAGATTTTCTCCCATCCCAATATTAGTCGTTATGCCAATCCCCTTCCTGGTCGCTGCGCACTTACCCCCCACAGTCTGGGAGAGTGGAGGCTACCACGTGCTTCCTCCGACACACGTCTAGCCAATCAACCGCTTCTTTTCACCTGGCAGCGCGGACTTTCACTGAGAGGGCGTAACGTGTGGAAGGATCACACTATCCCACTTAGATCCTATCCGCGCTTAGCAGGCGCCCCGACCGAACTGTAGGAGTCGCTGTTTACAACGACCAGGACCCACCCCGCCAGCTTCTCCCACCCTCTAATACAGCCAATTGTATTAGTGTGAACGGCCAGCCAAGCTGGTGACAACCCCGGAGCTGTGAGCTGGATTCGAACAGGCGAATCCTAGCGTCTCCGGTGTTGGTGACGAACGCAATCTCCGCTACGCCACCTGACCGCTCCGCTTCCTGTATTTTTTAATCAAACCTCTCTAAGTAGAGGGTCTCACCCAGCTCTCTCTAAGTAGAGGGTCTCACCCAGCTCTCTCTAAGTAGAGGGTCTCACCCAGCTCTCTCTAAGTAGAGGGTCTCACCCAGCTCTCTCTAAGTAGAGGGTCTCACCCAGCTCTCTCTAAGTAGAGGGTCTCACCCAGCTCTCTCTAAGTAGAGGGTCTCACCCAGCTCTCTCTAAGTAGAGGGTCTCACCCAGCTCTCTCTAAGTAGAGGGTCTCACCCAGCTCTCTCTAAGTAGAGGGTCTCACCCAGCTCTCTCTAAGTAGAGGGTCTCACCCAGCTCTCTCATCCACATTTCAAATCAGGGTGCTGCATCACACTGCCAGAGTCTCAAGATGAGCTTTTTAGCCAATACAGCACCCAGAAGTACTGCCAGAGTACAGAGTAGCATCGTCGAAAGAGCCCGGAATGGCCACTAGAGTTGCCACTGTTTGTTAAAAGCTTTTGAGTGAAATTAATTGATGTAACCATTAAACAGGCACATCCCTAGTGGAAATAAGGGCAGCACTGTAATTACCAAACCTTAAAAAAGTACCTTATGTTTTAAGGCGTTAAAAAGCTGCTGTCGTAAAAGGACAATTCTGTGTAAGCCTCAGAAAACCCACCTTTTTAACTTGGAAAACTGAAACTTTTAAAATGAACCCTTCAGTGAAGACTCTCTGAGGGCCCTCCTTCTAGCTGAGGCCCCTGGGTCGTCAGTCTGAGGGCCCTCCTTCTAGCTGAGGCCCCTGGGTCGTCAGTCTGAGGGCCCTCCTTCTAGCTGAGGCCCCTGGGTCGTCAGTCTGAGGGCCCTCCTTCTAGCTCAGGCCCCTGGGTCGTCAGTTAGTGAAGACTCTCTGAGGGCCCTCCTTCTAGCTGAGGCCCCTGGGTCGTCAGTTAGTGAAGACTCTCTGAGGGCCCTCCTTCTAGCTGAGGCCCCTGGGTCGTCAGTCTGAGGGCCCTCCTTCTAGCTGAGGCCCCTGGGTCGTCAGTTAGTGAAGACTCTCTGAGGGCCCTCCTTCTAGCTCAGGCCCCTGGGTCGTCAGTCAGTGAAGACTCTCTGAGGGCCCTCCTTCTAGCTGAGGCCCCTGGGTCGTCAGTTAGTGAAGACTCTCTGAGGGCCCTCCTTCTAGCTGAGGCCCCTGGGTCGTCAGTTAGTGAAGACTCTCTGAGGGCCCTCCTTCTAGCTGAGGCCCCTGGGTCGTCAGTTAGTGAAGACTCTCTGAGGGCCCTCCTTCTAGCTGAGGCCCCTGGGTCGTCAGTCTGAGGGCCCTCCTTCTAGCTGAGGCCCCTGGGTCGTCAGTTAGTGAAGACTCTCTGAGGGCCCTCCTTCTAGCTGAGGCCCCTGGGTCGTCGGTTCCACTTCTCCACTTAGAGTCGAGTCGAGTGGGTGGGGGTGGGACGATACATCGATCCAGATCGATACATCGATGTAATTATCAACAATCGAATCGGATCGATGCGATGTAATAAGATCGATTCATATCGATACTCTTATTTTGAAAATCCTGTGGCGAGTCTCATATCCGCCCAAGAACAACAGCAGTAGCTCCGTGTGTGTAGATGTTACAGCATAGCATTCTCCCTTTCTGTGTGTGTGTGTGCGCGCCTCTTTGGAAAGACCAGATGAGGTCAGAGGAGTTTGATGTTTAAATGTTATTTAAACATAAACAATATAATACATAATAAATGTAGGCCTATACATGATCATGCAACATCAACAAATTGTTGTAGGAACGGTTTGGGAGAGGGAGGTAGGGAGGGTATTGGCCTTGGTCTCACTTTGTGATATCGGATAATATCGTATCGTTGTCCAAAGAATCGATATCGTATCGTATCGTGATGAAACTGGTGATTCCCACCCCTAGGTACCACGCAGTGGAAGAGTGGCATAAGACCTCACCGACTGATGGACCCTGATCTTCGGCAGGAAAAACTCTGCTTCCAAAACCAAACCATGTGCATCTCTTAGGGAGAGACTCCGGGGTCCTCGTGGCTGAAAGCACCTATTGATGTAGGTGTTGACGTGCGAACATTCAATACTCAGATGAGTGTATTTGCTGATCCGATTTTCACCAAACTTGACAAGGTCTTTGAAGACCTCATGGTGCCACTATCCCTCAACAGTTGATGTGTATTCCTCTACATCCCGAGGGGGCGTGGTCACAAAAGGTCATGGTTATCCCCGCTGTTGGCCACTGAGGGCACATGTCTAGTTTTAGGGTTGACTCAACGTGGTGCTCTGTAGCTTGTTATGATAATGAGCCAGCACCCAGACATGAACTGCCATAGCTTTTAAACAGCCTGCTTTGTCACGACAATGGTAGCATGCCTGAGGGCGACAGATTGTAACCATGGGCGATCGAGCCTTCTGCTCTGCCGCTCCCAGACTACGGAACGCTCTCCCCATCCACCTGAGAGCACCACAGTCCGTCGAGGCTTTTAAAAGGGGCCTAAAAACATTTCTTTTTAACTTCCATAGCTTTTAAACGGCCTGCTTTGTCATGACGATGGTAGCATGCCTGAGGGTAACAGATTGTAACCAGGCTGTTCCTCGTCTGTTCTCTTGTAATGGTCTGGCTGGTTTGTGAGCGCCTGGACTCGACCACTGAATCGCTCACTGCTCGCCCATGAAGTGAGACGGAATGCTGTTTAGTTCGACTTAACGCAGGCGAGGTTAGTTAGGGGGTAGATACGGGTGGAAGCCAGTCATATATTGTACATTTCCCATTTCAATATGGTGGTCAGAAAGAAAAAGCTTAATACGCAGGGAAAACGCAAGGAATAAAGTTATCCTTACCGACATTAACATTGACTGACATAACTGATCTTGACATTGACGGGCACTTATCTTAAGCTTTGATCTCACTGATAATTTTCTTAATTCATGGGCTGTTTTAGAGTTGATCATTTGGACCAAGAACTAGGGATGTCCCGATCACGTTTTTTTGCTCCCGATCCGATCCCGATCATGTGATTTTGAGTATCTACCGATACCGATATTTCCCGATCCGATACAAAAAAAAAAAAAAAAAATATTCAGACAGATCCTACAGACAGTGAGTTGACGGATCCTACAGACGGTGTTGACAGATCCTACAGACGGTGTTGACAGATCCTACAGACGGTGTTGACAGATCCTACAGACGGTGTTGACAGATCCTACAGACGACGGTGTTGACAGATCCTACAGACGGTGTTGACAGATCCTACAGACGGTGTTGACAGATCCTACAGACGGTGTTGTCCTTGGTGTTCTAACACTGAAGTGAGTGGATGCTGATGTTTTGTTAGCCCCCCCCCCCCGTGCTGCAATGTTAAACTAGTTTTGCATAATTTTTCCTTTTTAATGAAATTTAGGAGAAATCTTGTTTTTTTTCCATTAAATCTTTTTTATACAAAATTAAAAAGAAATAGCTGCGGGGCAGAATAAATACACGTGAGAGGTCTATTGCAGGAATGTGCAAACAGAGGGATGCACGCTGAAGGCCTTTCTGTGAAAATAAATGGGAACATTTAAACGGTAATCTGTGCTGATTATAGTAATCTGTGCCGATTAGAAATCACATTTTAAATATAATGTGCATTGATTTACTTTGGTTTAATGGAAAGTGCTTTGAAATAGACATTTCTAATGGACTCATTAGGTAGGCTAATTTACCATTCTGTAAATATTCTTGGAAATGCCTCATAGATGCTCAAGATACCAGGCTAAAACTGCTCTTTAAAGCCTTGTACAGTACATCCCTGGCCATTCAGACCAACATTTTAAAGGTTCAAAGTAATCCAAACATAAACAAATTGGTAGCCCCAACCCTATAATAATAATAATAATAATAATAATAATAATAATAATAATAATAATAATAATAATAATAATAATAATAATAATAATAATAATAATAATAAAACGGAATGAATAAACTGTTCTCAAGGTGATTGACTGAGCTCTTGATACAAGGACGCTTGGTGCGCACTTCAAGTGACGCAGAGGTTGTCTCTTATTGTTGACCGCCAGGAGTGTATCCCTTTGCTGCTGGCTTTGTTGTACACAAGTATAAGTCGCTTTGTATAAAAGTGTCCGCTAAATCAGTGGTTCTCAACTGGTCTAGCCTCGGGACCCAACATTTTCCTTAGTCATTACTGTAAGTCGCGACCCAATCTTTAACCACTATGATTTATAAAAAAAAATAAAATTTGCAGTAATACGCAATCTTTCATGCACTGTTAACACTTTGGGTGCCGGGAACCGTCTTTAGACGTCATTCCCGGCCATGCTCAAGTTGCCGGAGGACGCTTTACGTCGTCCTTATATCAATATTTCAAAAATCTGCGATCGGATTCATATGTCCCCTCCGCTGGCCTGAGATCCACCAGCAGGACCCACTGAGCTCTCTGGCGGTTCAGGAGCGCCATCTGGTGGCCGATCGGCGCAATCGCTTAAACAGGATGTGCCATAGAGGTTGTGCTAGACGTCCGTATTGCTTCCGGCCACTCGGTACATGTCCCGTGACTCTGGCTCGTCACGCTACATAGCGATCGATTGCCAATAACTCGATAAACAACATGATTTGGACGTATATACCATTATACAAGCTGGAGATGGACCGGGTAAATCGCCATCCCATAATGATAGAATTTCTACTCTACGATGATCGCCCAACGGCGCGCGGAGACTGGGGTGAGTTTGAGCGTGTAACGTTACCGTCTTCGATACTAACTGATATTATCAACATTTGACCCACATTAGATGATTGGTATAACGCTGCCCACGGAATTATAAACGCCCCCTCGCCCATCCGGTCAACATCAGATGACGTGTAGTAACTTCTAGAAGTACGTCTAGTTGGAATTTTTTATATCGCGCTGATTGCCATCAAACTGTATTTCATCATCAATATAATGCATTTGGGGCTATATATCACGTTCTGGAGAAAGCTGCAGAAAGAGATGAAAACATACTTATACATTAGACCATACTTTACTATGAATATGTGAATGAAAAAGTTTAACGTTGCTACACAATGAACAATACATATAGGACTTTGAATGGGCCCTAATAATGGCAATGTAGCAATAGAATTTAAAAAGTTATAGCCCTGCAAAGAAGGGGACTTTCTCCATAGACAAATAGCGCTGGCAATCTATGGTATATCATGAATTTAACCTTAGGCAGCCAAAGTGTTAAAAACATGAAATAAACACAAAAAAGTGCAACAAAAGTGCAACTAGGGCTAAAAACCCAATGAAATAAGATAATAATAAATAATATATGCTTCTTAGCAGATTTCTTAGCTTAACATTTCAGACCTAAGTTTGGGGGAACTAATGGGATAACTGGGGATGTTGTTTGCTCCTGACGAGTCTCAAAGTCTGGGGTGATGGTAGACAAAGCAACTCTGAGGTCATGCTCAATGTCCAATCTGTTCCTCTGCTCTGTCTTCAGCTGGACCAGAGCTGAGAAGCCACTTTCACAAAGATAGGTAGTGCAAAAAAAATATTCAATTTTTTTTTACTTTAACTTTTCTTTTTACACACACATCCGCGACCCACTCAAAATGGCCCCGCGCCCCACTGTTGGGTCGCGACCCACCAGTTGAGAAACACTGCGCTAAATCACTAAATGTAGGGACTAACACTGGGTAAATATCATGTTTAACAGTTTATTTTTAGGCTCGTTTTTTTTACAAAAAATTATGTAATGTATGTAATTATATACTACACTTATAAAAGGGGGGGGGGTTGGGACATTGTGTGACATTTCAAAAGAGAAGAAGAGTGACTTTCTCAGCCTCTATTCCATAAGTTAGGTATCCTCAGTGTTTATCAAGTGAATCATCTTCAGACGGGTTTATTTGTGTATAGTTCTTTAAACGGAGCCCTTCCCCCTTTATTTCACGACATGTTTGCCCACAATCACCAAATTCATTCACGTAGCTCCTGTTTGCAAGAGCACTGAAATCTCATCTCCTAGACCTAGATCACCAATATACATTTCAAAGGAGAAGAAGAGTGACACCTTCACTTCATTTTTCATTTGTAGGCTATATGGCTTTTATATCTGTCTGTCTGGTTGTGTGTCTGTCTGTGTGTCTGTCTGTCGGTGTGTCTGTCTGTGTGTCTGGTTGTGTGTCTGTCTGTGTGTCTGTCTGTCGGTGTGTCTGTCTGTGTGTCTGTCTGTGTGTCTGTCACCTCACGCCTGGTTCACTATCTCTCTGCTTCAGCTGTCTGTCTGTCCAGGGCTCTACAGTGCGACCATATTGCTCGCATATGCCCCTAGAAATATGTGTGTGCGAACCGGGAAAATCAATATTTAACTTATTCTAGTCTTACCAATAGCAATATATTTTAGAACACCTAGATTTATCGATAGCAATAGTAATATAACGTTAATGCAACAAAACGAATGCATTGCTTTGTTAATCATAACGTTGATGCAGTAGCATATGTCATTGTGTTGACTGTAACGGACATGATAATAGCAACACTGTGTACACATTAAAATTGCGATAATCGATTCTAATATTTTCAAATCGATGCAGTTGAATTTTCCCCTTAGGATCGATGCATTGCGATGCATTGTTACACCCCGCCTACACCAAAGTCACTGGCCCACTGTGCGTGTGAACTTGGCTAGCGTTATCAACAGCAGAGATGGGTGCAAGCGGTGTGATGTAATTGGCAGAATCGACTGTCAATCAATGGTCTACCTGACACGCAAACTCATAAACAATGTTCTGTACTGGAGGTGTACAGTATTTCAATAGGCAACCCTGAAAGGATTATTTTTCTAGAAGAGCAACACAGCCAAAACATAGGCATTGTATGCATAAAAGGGGCAAAAGCTAAAGTTAAGTGACTGTTACTTTTGTAGCAGTAGTTTGATTTGATAGTTTATTTGATAGGGACAGCACATGTTAATGAACATCAAGTACAAAATACAAAATGTAAACATGCAGGGTTGTAGCAAGAGCTAATTTACACCAGGAGACAGCAAAACTCTTTCAATAAATAAATAGCCTGCTTAGGGTAAAAGCATTGTGACAATCAATGATAAAAACAACAATAAGGGGCGCCCCAGTAGCGAACCACATAGCGCGCTCAGCCGCGACACGGGCGACCCGGGTTCGATTCCCGAATCTGTCGTTATTTCCTGAATGTCTTCCCCCCACTCTGTCTCCCGTTTCTCCTCTGTCTCTCCCTACTGGACTGCCCAGTAGTAATAAAGCGATAAAACGCCAAAAAAAATAAAAAAAATAAAAATAAAATAAAAACAAGAAACAAGTTACATAAACTAAATCGGATAAAAAATTATCACAGTTCTGGTTTGCCTTAAGATGCAGTTTAAGATGGGTCTTGAACATGGAGTATGTGGGGCACTCTCTAATCACAACTGGTAGGCTATTCCAGTAGTTACCACCTTTAACAGAGAACACAGTTTTAGCAAAGGTAGTATACCGAAAAGGCACCTTACAGTCCCCTCTACTGATGGTGGTAATGCCAGTGTCTCCTTTTTGTTCAATGTCACTGCCTTTCTTATTAGGCCTAGTTGTTGGCTACAACTTTGCCACAGTAGGCATTAATCACTTAATAGTTCAAATGTCTGTGTCCCATTCCCGTTTGCACACACAGATGATACACACACACGCACACAGTGGACCAGTGAGTTTTGTGGTATGTGCTATTGCACAGATGTGTGTCCCGTTCCCGTTTGCACATGCACGCACAGTACAAATATACATTTATTTTTGAAAAACTTGAAATATTTTCACTGTGCTCCTAAATATTTGTGTGTGCTCCTAAATTTCTTTGTGTGCTCCTAAATTTGTTCATTTAGGAGCACATGTGCTCCTTGGGAAAAAGGTTAGCGTAGAGCCCTGCTGTCTGTCTGTCTGTCTGTCTGTCTGTCTGTCTGTCTGTCTGTCTGTCTGTCTGTCTGTCTGTCTGTCTGTCTGTCTGTCTGTCTGTCTGTCTGTCTGTGTGTCTGTCTGTCTGTCACGCCTGGTTCTCTAGATTTAGTTCACCATCTCTCTGCTGGCTAGTTGGGGGCATGTTTTTTTTTCAACTGAGGTAGATTACATTTTTAGAGATGAAAGTACCGAAAACGATTCAAATGTGAAAGGTACCCAACCCGACTAATTGCTCCCGATGAGCAGGTCGGCACCTTGCATTGGTCGCCTCCGCCGTCGGTGTGCGAGTGTCTGAGTGAACGGGTCAAATGTGAGGAACAAATTTGTAAAGCACTTTGGATAAAAGCTGCTATATAAATGCAGCCATTTACCATTTAAGCACTTTAACCGCCTTTGAATAACCTCACCGTGACACTGTTAGTCAGCTATTAGGCTATTTGTCATTCAACGTAACCTCCCACATATTCACAGTGAAGTATCATCGAGGGGAATAATGAGGTGATTCAACACCAGGCTCCACACGTGAGAGTTACAACAAGCAGACCAGGCCGGGTTCTGTTACTGTTCTGTTCTCACCACCGGGCCAGACGGACCGCCCCGCGGGGGGGAGACACACTGCAGGGTTCTGTTACTGTTCTGTTCACACCACCGGGCCAGACGGACCGCCCCGCGGGGGGGAGACACACTGCAGGGTTCTGTTACTGTTCTGTTCACACCACCGGGCCAGACGGACCGCCCCGCGGGGGGGAGACACACTGCAGGGTTCTGTTACTGTTCTGTTCACACCACCGGGCCAGACGGACCGCCCCGCGGGGGGGAGACACACTGCAGGGTTCTGTTACTGTTCTGTTCACACCACCGGGCCAGACGGACCGCCCCGTGGGGGGGAGACACACTCCAGGTGTAACCGAGGTACCGCAGAGGTGCAGAGAGACCGGGGTTCAACTCCCACTCAGGGCGATCCCTTAACAGGGGTCTAATCGAAACACAATGCAGAGCGAGATCACACCGGCTATATGTGGTGCCGTGACCCGGATGCCCTGGGTGGAGTGAGTTTAGGGGGGTGAGTGTAACCGAGGTACCGCAGTTAGTAAGCGGTACTGCAAGTTAAACTCACTCCCCAGAGGCATACAAACTGAGCGCTTAGGAGGGATATCCTTTCTTGGCGCAGCGGTTTGTGATGTCGGCCCCGGTGCGGGAGACAGGGGTTCAACTCCCACTCAGGGCGATCTCTTAACAGGGGTCGAATCGAAATACACAATGCAGTAAGATCACACCGGCTATACAGGGTTCCATTCAACCTCTCTGGCTGGGGTGCAACGTAACACTATGTGGAACGTATTGCAGATCCACTGGGATGTTGTGTGTGTGTGTGTGTGTGTGTGGTGTGTGTGTATGCACGCGTGTGCCTACCTGTCGCTACGGCTCATCATCAAACTGTGGCACATGACTCTCGGCTCAAACTGCTAAATGATCTGTTAACTGGGCTTATTCCCGGCCTTCTGTTCAGTCACACAATCGACGTATTCCCCCAAATAATACTAATGTCTTGCTGTCTAATTTTATCATTCTGTAAATATTCTTGGAAATGCCTCATAGATGCTAAAGATACCAGGCTAAAACGGCCTTGTACAGTACGTGCCTGGCCATTCAGACCAACATTTTAAAGGTCCAAAGTAATCCAAACGTCATCTTCCAAGGATGTACGGATAATGTTTTGCGGTACAACAGACGTGCACAGTGACGAGACAAAGACATTACATACAGTGCGTATAGGGCAGGCAGACTCTAGGCCACACCGTATCACTGCACATACATGTATGCATGTATTTGTGTGTGTCATGATTGAAGATGTACATCAAAGTCAATCGGAAGGTGTCTGCAGTTCAGGATATTAAACCGATTGTTTGTGTATCTGAGTGATGTCGTTCGCTCTAGGGTTTGTACGCTAAGCTTTTTCGCTAGGGGCACACTTGCCCCTAAATGAGAAATTTAGGGGCAAAGAATATTTTTTAGGGGCACATTTTTTAATAACAATTTTACCATTATAGTGCAAACAAATATGTTCCTCCTGCCTCATTACTGTGGTCCTTTTATTTAACATTTAAGTGCGTTTGTTTTCAGGTTTGTATCTTTTATAATGAACCAACTGAGAAAGTGTGTAAATCACTAATGGAACAAAAACAACAAACTGTGTGTGTGTGTGTGTGTGTGTGTGCGCGCGCTTGTGTAGTGCTCCTTGAATGAGATCACCACAACACACACACAGCATTGCATTAATCAGGAGGACAAGAAACTCTGCATACCTTTGTTTCACAATGAAAAGTGCTTTATAAGTTAAATGAATTATTATTATTGTAAATAACCCCATGAAAGTTTTATTATTTTTATGGGTAATTACCCGCTTCATATTTGTGATGTTACTGGTTTCAGGTTGTGCCTAAAGTGATCAATGTGTTGGGCCGTTTATAGAGATCTATGCCAATTAATGTTTATGTATATCCGGGACTTTTTTTTATAAGAATTGAGAGGCCTACTACGGTATGTGTATATGTGACCTTTATTTTGAAAACCGCGTTGCGACGCAACCTTGTTTAAGTTCTCGCTTTTGACAGTGAAATGTTCAGTTCAACTTAGAGTCGAAAAAGCTTTAATTGACCCGTATGAGGCTCTTACGGTGGGACTTTTATTGTTTATAGAAGTGGAATGTAATACTATGCAAAACGAGAAATAAACAGTGATTTTACCAGCAGTAAGTTGCAAGCCACTTTCATACGGGCAACCGTGACAATTATTAGTATTATAATATTTGCATATTGTCTCATTATTAGATAGATAGATAGGTTGATACTTTATTGATCCCCGGAGTGAAATTTAAGTAGACAGTATTTAAGTATTGAAAAACGTCCTGTGGGCGACTCACCTAATACATGGCTGAACGTTAGAAGTGTCCGTGTCCCCGTCATTGTAATCATCACTGCCAGATCCGACTTAATTTAATCAGCTATGGTCTCTTATCATCTCTCCACATCGGACGTGGTTGTCATAAGATGGACTGATATCCGCTCCGTTGTTCTTGCAGAGCAAAATTAGCGGCTTAAACTTATTGAAAGGAAGTTCTTATTTGGCGATGCATACATAGCCCACATTCAGTTTCGATGGTTCGCTAGGAATTATGGGATTTGGTGTTGGCTGTATGGACTCTATGCAGACAGGGACATGGTATTTAATCGCACGATAGACTACAACTACCAAGTTGCGTGGCCCAGATTCACTTCACACACAAATCTTTTTTTCCACTCAGGCTATCGCAGTAAGTTCATTTGCAGACAGATTTTTTTCATAGCCACGCAACATAATGTCGCACTGTACAGCCCTGGTTGTACAGGCTAATGTTTTACTATTTTTTTTATCCAATTTGTATGGATTAATTTAGGAGTGAAATGCGAATGAAGGGTTGAAATCACTACTCGCAAAGGTTGCCCCCAGATATTATTTTCCACTGGCACCAAATTAAGGGGCAATTTGCGATAATCTCGTCGCAGTGTACAGCCCTGTAATGCCGTGTGTGTTTCTGTGTATGTGTTCGTGTGTGTTATGAGAAAGAGCTGGCGTTAGGGTGTGTGTGTGTGTGTGTGTGTGTGTGTGTGTGTGTGTGTGTGTGTGTGTGTGTGTGTGTGTGTGTGTGTGTGTGTGTGTGTGTGTGTGTGTGTGTGTGTGTGTGTGTGTGTGTGTGTGTGTGTGTGTGTGTGTGTGTGTGTGTGTGTGTGTGTGTGTGTGTGTGTGTGTGTGTGTGACTGCCTCTATTGAGTAAAGACGTACGAGTGACTGCTGGTGATAAGCGGCGGCTGCTGCTCTGGTCGGAGAAACGGACACTTACTGTAGCAGCGTGCGTTGCGCGGGGAGCTGATGTTGCCATGGTGATGCGGGGAGATGTCCTCCCAGCACAGTCGACACGCTGTCGCCGAGAGGGAAGAGGCACAGATGTGTGTTTGTGTATGTCACACACGTGCACACATGTTCTCCACCGCTCCATCACATGCTCCACCTCTGGCTTCACTACGAGCTGCTTCCCCAGCGCTGTGCGCAGCCTGAATAACTCCAAAGGCTAGATTTGTATATTATCCTATTTTATTTGGGTGTGTTATTAGTCAGGTTGTGGAAGAGCTGTGTCTGTGCATCACGCACTTTGATTATATGCACTTTTACTGTAAATTGTGCCTTTATGCATTATTATGCACTTTACTATGATATCATGCACTTTAGGGGATGTTGATATCAACTTTAGCATTTGTCCTTTTATACTGTCTATGTTTTTTTCTATTATTTTCTGTACTGTTTCTACTCTGCTCCTGTATTGGATTAGTTGTAGACACACAGTGTTTGCTCTGTACCTGTATTCCAATGTGGATTCGTCCATACATGGCAAATAAAATCTCTCTCTCTCTCTCTCTCTCTCTCTCTCTCTCTCCTCTCTCTCTCTCTCTCTCTCTCTCTCCCTCTCTCTCTCTCTCTCTCTCTCGTGGGCTGATTTCAGGCTAAAACTGGGTATCTGAGGCCATGTTTAGACGGAGAGAGTCTGAACAGAAACCACAAGTCGTCTTGCGGTCTCACTTTTAATGTTGCGTTTAGACTAGTGTTTTGGGATGGAATTCTGCGTGCAGACGAGGCTGTAAAGACTCGAGACGACGGAGCCCCGCTGTCACACGATTGGCGCAGATGTCACATGACCAGAAACGTCAGTGGCCAATCAGATCGCGCAAACCGAACGCGGAAAGTGCAACTCCGTTAGGGCGGTAGCCTGCACAAATGAGGACTCCGTTAGGGAAAATATTCACGCAACCCATACGCTACACTGCCTCAGGTCGTTGAGACAACCAGACGTGCTGTGAAGACCCGCCCTACTCTGCCTCTGATACGCAGACTGTGGGTGGGGGAATGTGATTGGACCAAAGCAGAGTCACTCACAGACAGTGGCTCCAGTCACTAATAGTTGCGATAGCCGCAGGACTGATTCTTGTGTATTTAAAAGTACTGCCAATGTAGCCTTCAGGTGATCGCCATGGATAGAATCAGACATGCTTTGTTTACGCTTCTAGGCTACTGGCGTCTGGCGCATGCCTGTGATCATGTAAGCAGTAGGCGCGACGAGAGCCTTGAGAACCCTTTCGTCATAGTTTTATGCGGTTTGACTGTTCAGATGATAGCGCGAAGGTTTATCGTTTCTAGGATTTCCATCCAGGAAGGTGGTCTCACTTTTTTGCGGATTCTCCCAGCAAAAACGCTGTTGCCGTATAAACAAAAGGCACATTCGAAGAAATATTTTGCCGGTTTCACCCGCGAGCGTTCCCGTCTAAACATGGCCTGAATCAGAGAAGTTCCCCCAATACTAAAATACGATGGCAAGACCCATTTTGACAATTCAGAAATCAAAATGCAAAAGGAACTGGGAAGCTACTAGGCCGTAAGGTGAAGCCCGTTATCGTTCCATCGTCCCGTTCCTACCGTTCCCACCAATACAGTAACATCAGATAATACAGTAACAGAGCTGCTCTGTGGAACACGTTTCTTTTCCTTCTTTTTTCTCCTCGCTTTTTGATTTTCACTTTAGATTTTTCAATCCAAGCCGAGTAATTTGGTTTGCCGGGGAGAGCGAGAGAGCGAGAGAGAGAGAGAGAGCGAGAGAGGTGGAAGGTCGCCAGGGAGAGAGAGCGAGGTGGAAGGTCGCCGGGGAAGTATAAATGGATTGTGACAGGCAGCAGCATGTAGATCTCTCTCCTCCCTGTAGTGGAGGGATTTTCATTTATTGATTTCCACATGTACTGCATAGTGTGTGTGTGCGTGCATGCAGGGACCGAAACTAAAGCCTGCCGCCCGCCAGGGGCGCTCAGTTTTTACCTTTGGCGCTTGACACTTAGAGGGCTGCCCTCCGTGTGGCGTGTAATCAATCAAGTTCATAACGATACTCTTATTTTGAAAATCTGTGCGGGTCTCATTTCCGCCCCAAGCGCATCTCCAGTCATAATATCGATGGCGCCGGCAGTTAGCAACATTAGGTTCGTATGATACTCTTATTTTGAAAGAAACCGTGGCTGGCAACGAGTCATATCCGCCCAGCCCTGCAGCGGGATACTATTGGCTAAGGGCTTCTGCTCGCAGTGCTCGTGTCAACAGTAACAGAGGCAGTCTGCTCTAGTCTAGAAGAGCGGACCTCCATGAGCTACCGTTACTGTTTAAACAATGACCCAGTCAACTATTCACTTTTAGTTTAATACATGACGAGGCATTGTCTAACGGTATCTAGCTGGCTAGCTACTGATAGCTGCTGATATCAACAAATGCTCCAGCAATAGTCGAGTCGAGTGCATAATACCTCCGTTCCCTCGTTAGCTAGCTCACGTTAGCTAGCTCACGTTAGCTAGCTCACGTTAGATCTATCTGTCCCAGTAAACTAAATTGTCTTAACGTTATTTACCGGGCTAGCAGTAGCTACAGATAGCTCCTGATATCAATGTCTTATAACATTGATTGAATGCGTATTCTAGCTGAGGGCATGTTGAATGTGATTTGACAAAAGAACCGTAACGTTATACCAATAGGGTCCAGCTGCATCGCCGGAGAATCCTTGCATGCTGAATGTAGGGTCTAGCTGAATATAGGGTCTAGCTGCAGGGCCGGAGAATCCTTGCTGGAGCTGGAGGCTACTCAAGTATACACACAGACAGTGGAGCTGTTTGCAGATAGCGAGCATTTTGACTTATTGCGTGGTGGCGATGTCTCGCAGATAATACAACTACAAGTATGATTATATAATATATATTTTATTTAAAAAAAAAATTATATAAAATATATATATATATTTTTTTAATCAAAAAATATTTGGCAGGTAAGAAATATGCTTGGCGGATAGATTCTTCCCATCTACCCGCCACTGGCCGGTGAGTCAAAAAGTTAATTTCGCTCCCTGCGTGCGTGCATGCTGTATATGCATGTTTTTGTATTTGTACTGTACGTGCGCATACATGCATCTGGACACTTTGCCCAGGCTTTCTGCCAAAGCCCAGCTTGCGTTTGGTTTAGTCAGAGAGCATTTCCTTTTTTTTCTTTTTTTTTTTTTAATCGGTTGCAGCCAGTTGGTTATGGTAATCGAATCCGCTGTGGACAACATCATCATATCTCACCGTTAGATAATCGTGTTTTCAGCCTTTCGTTGATGGTTCCATCATCCAGCCTCCATCTCCTCGTCTGCGTTGTGTTGCTTTAGTTCACGGAGGCGATGGTTCGGTGGACGAGCCGTGTCCTTCGTCACAAAGCGACTGGTTTTACCACCAGATGGAAATAGTACTCCGACTCTCTTCACTTCAACTCTAGACTTTTATTGTTGCAGCTTTCTTTTAACAGACGATACATTCAGCTTCTTTTTACCGGCTCCTCGACCGGAGTGGATTTGTAGACGACGATATAGAACGATCCAAACCAGGGGTTCTCACACTTTTTTATGCCACGACCCCATTTTATTTAGGATTTTTATTCGGCGACCCCACACTTAACGTATCGCGTAATTTCAACGTGGAATTAAGGAATATCAAAATAAAAGCACACATTGTTGAACTTGATCATGCATATTTATTAGAAAATTGTATTACAGCACTATGTTATCAATCAATACATACAATACATGTCCAATAATCTTTTTTTTTTATTATTATAATTTCTTTTACTTGCCAATGCGTGACCCCACTACAGTGTAAATAGCAGCAGTGTGTGTGTAATAAGTGTGCGTGTGTGGTGTGTGAGTCACTTACGGTGCTTTTGTGTGTCAGAGTCTGTCTGTCTGTCTGTCTGTCTGTCTGTCTGCTCATGTGATGGTCCAGAGTCTGACCGTCTGTCTGTCTGTATATGCTGACCCCTGGGCTATACCGTAGGGCTGTCACTAACGATTATTTTGTTATCGATTAATCAGTTGATTATTTGATCGATTAGTCGATTAATCTAAACCATTAATTTACCAGAAAAATACGAGCATACTAGCGTTTAGAAAGGCATCCCATGTGAAACATCACAACAAGCAGCTTTACTAATTTCCCAGTGAAAATGGCCTCAACCGTCCATAACGCACTGCAGCTAACAACACGCTTCATGTTTGCACTCCGCTGTGTGGCTGCGACTGATGAGACACCTGTGGCTCAATTTAAAAGTTACATCAGTTAGCCGTTAGCTAGCCTAACAAGTGACGCGAGCCATTCATTCATTCAATCTTTATTTAATCTCAAAGGATCATTGAGAGGAAGCTCTCGTTTACAATGATGTTGAGAAAGACGACGACACATAATAAATACACAAATAACTGTGTAGAAGAAACAGAAAGGCAATCAATTAAACATTTAATATAATTAAAAACAACTGCAGACTGTGATGAAATGGTTTGCTATTAAAGATTTACACTTTCATCTTTAAACTATTTAGTTTTAAAGTGCATTGCAAAACATCCCATGTGTCTGGGGCACAGAAGCTAGAATCAGATGTTCCTAATTAAGTACAAACTCTGGGCACCTGTAGTGTAACAGTCGGTCACCAGAGCCAGTCTGATGAGATCCAGAGGTCCAGCACTAAAGGGACGCTCTCTCCTACTCCATGTCCCGATGCTTTCCAAGACGGTGCGGCCGGCCACATGGACCAGGAGAGTTCTAGGGGCGCTTTGCCCGTCGGCGAGCAGCACCAAATCAAACGGTTCCCCGGCTACAAGAAGCACGATTCCCACCGCCAGTACGGTGACGTGTTGAGGTCGGCAACATTCAACTCTAGAGAACAGTAACACTGCAAGGATGGCAACCTGTTCAATTCAATCCCAATTCAACTATCTTTAGTGACCACCCAGCCAGGCTGGTGGCATTTGTTTTCAGTGCAGCATTGTTCCAACATAGAACATATAACATCACTTACAATACGTACATACTACATGCAGTTAAATACATAAATACATAATTATAAGACCACAATATCAAGGTTTATGTCCATGTCCATAGCAACAGACTAACAGAGGTAGGGGGGTGTTGCTACAGGGAGTTCGGTGTCCGGATGGCCGTGGGGAAGAAGCTGTTTTTAAGCTGTTATTTTGGATCTGTGAGCGAGCGAGGAGGAGGAGGAGGAGAGAGAGACATGATTATCTTGGCAGAGAGGAACGGAAAAGGAATGCGGCTGTAAAACCACAGGCTGCTTGTTAAACGCTGCACGGCATCATGGCGTTGGCGACACACAGGAGGAAGGAGACTAGCGGCGCTGAAGGAGGTACACAGCTCCTTTACTTAAGCCCCCCAGCAGGGGGCCTCCTCTCTGTGTGCAGTCTGCATGTTCTCCAGCAGGGGGCCTCCTCTCTGTGTGCAGTCTGCATGTTCCCCAGCAGGGGGCCTCCTCTCTGTGTGCAGTCTGCATGTTCTCCAGCAGGGGGCCTCCTCTCTGTGTGCAGTCTGCATGTTCTCCAGCAGGGGGCCTCCTCTCTGTGTGCAGTCTGCATGTTCCCCAGCAGGGGGCCTCCTCTCTGTGTGCAGTCTGCATGTTCTCCAGCAGGGGGCCTCCTCTCTGTGTGCAGTCTGCATGTTCCCCAGCAGGGGGCCTCCTCTCTGTGTGCAGTCTGCATGTTCTCCAGCAGGGGGCCTCCTCTCTGTGTGCAGTCTGCATGTTCTCCAGCAGGGGGCCTCCTCTCTGTGTGCAGTCTGCATGTTCTCCAGCAGGGGGCCTCCTCTCTGTGTGCAGTCTGCATGTTCTCCAGCAGGGGGCCTCCTCTCTGTTCTCCCTGTTTGTGTGAGTTTCCTCCAGGTACTCTGGTTTCCTCCCACAAAGCAGGGCTGAGTCGTCCGCAAACAGGAACAAGTTGCAGTCACAAGCTGACGACATGTCATTTGCATAAATTAGGAACAGTAGTGGTCCTAGTATGCTTCCTTGTGGAACACCACAGTTCACTGTGAGGGGGGGGGATAGGGTACCGTTTACCTCCACCATCTGTTCTCTCCCCTCCAGGTAGGATTGCATCCAGCTCACTGATAGACTATCAAAACCAATTGCTTTTAGCTTGTCAATCAGAATGGTGTGATTGACCGTGTCGAAGGCCTTTTGTAGGTCCAGCATGACCATGCCCAGTATTTGCCCGCGTCCACCTCTTGTTTGATGTGGTCGTTCAAATAGAGAAGGCATGTGTCAGTGGAGTGGGATGTTCTGAAGCCAGATTGGAATTCGTAGATACGTTTTTTTTCCGCAAGATGGAAACGAGCTCAAAGTCAGGGCCATCTTATATCCAGCTCAATACAGTCGTTTTATTCTGCATACTGTAGCTACTCAGGGCCTCACGCCTCCTCTCGTCTGACGCGGCTCGTTATAATTATAATGTCGCACCTCCACCACTGTGATACGCACGCTGCTGGGAGAGGTTGCCACAGTAATGTGAAATCTCCCATGAATAATAATAAACCTTGTGATAAAACTGGTACAAAATGACGCTCAATATCTGAGCTTTAATGTCATCATGCAGCTACATTGATCCGCCGTCGTCTGTCGGTCTGTGTGTGTTTTTAATACATTTTCAATGACGTGTCCATTTGATGGACAGACGGAGTTGACGTTGTTTATCGTAGCAGAATGCGGTTAAAAAAAATAAACCAAGGCATATGCCCACCTTATAAAACAAACGGCAAAACGACGAGTCTAATTTTCAGGCTGGCTGATGTCATTAAATGTAATTGTCATCTTCCTCTAATAGAAGACAGCTTGTCCTTGGCCCAAATAATGATGGAGTTAGACCGTTATCTAGGGGCGACAGTGGCTCGGGAGGTAGAGCAGTCGTCTGGTAATCCAGAGGTTCCCGGTTCGATTCCCGGGCAGCGTGTCGAAGTGTCCTTGAGCAAGACACTTAACCCCTTGCATGGTTGCCTCTGCTGTCAGTGTGTGAGTGAACGGGTAACATGTGAGGAACAAATTGTAAAGCGTTTGGATACATGTAGCCATTTACCTGTGAATGTTAACTACGTATTATATTAGGCCACTTCGCTCCTTGCATATATTTTAGAGAACATGAGAATGTGTGAAGGAATGAGCAGCGTGGCTTCACCGCAGAGACGCTTGTTAATCATCAATGAGAATTACCCTGAATGTGGGATATTAACGAGAGAAGTGACAACAAGTGACCTTTACAGGCTAAACCGGAGTGTTGGCAGGTGTGGAACTCATGGTTCTTTTCTTTTTTTGGCATTTTTATTGCTTTATTGGATAGACGGAGAGGAAGGATCGGATGGGAGAAGATATGGGGAGGAGACATTAGACATTGTTTTTTGATGCTCAGATCGTCATCAACGGCATTCGTTTTGAATACTACATATGTTGATCGATTGGATCGATATGAAATCATTGTAGGATCAAGGTGGAATTGACGTCAGATAGTCCTTACCTTTGATCGGGGTTATTCCAAAAAGAATATTCCAGATGTCTGATGATCGCGATTTCCAGTATTGATGTCCATCGGGTCCCCGACATAATCCGGCACAGCACATGCATCGAGGGGCCATGGTTCCAATGTGATCGGGTGAACCACTAGGCTTGCCTGGGTCAAAATTCTCCGCCCCGGAGGGGTTTAGATGTGACACACAGTCTGGAACAGGGTTTCAAAGGGTGGGCGATACTGCCACCTAGCAGGATCTGGCCGGTACTGCACTCTCGGGGTCCCAGTATGCCTTTTAATGGTAACATAGAGGTCTGTGACACTGAATAGAATATTAAAAACGAAAGAAAGGAAAACGGACCTAATAACGTATATATATACGTGATTGGCGTTCAATGCATGGCGAGCAAACACGTATATATACGCGCATGGCGCAGATTGAGTTAAGGAGATATTTCAATTTCTTCTCTAACTTTGTTTGAGGCTCCCGACGTCAACAAGGAGGCCTCACGGAACACCTGTGAGCGGTCAGACAACGTAGCTGAGGAATGAGGAGCACTTGACTCGATATAGAAGAGCAGCCATTCTAAATGACATGCTGCATAAATATCGCAGATGATTAGGTTTAATTAATTCTGGAGGCCAAAATCGTGATCACAATGTAATATATGATTAATTGTGCAGCCCTTCTATTTACCACCTAATAAAACCATTCCTCCATAGTACTCTTAACTACATTACAACAATAGATGAAGCCGTTGAAATAAATCTGCATATGATTTGGTTATAATAATACGCCTAGGTTTATCGGGCTGTCAAATTCAGCCCCCTGCTAAATTATTCCGCCATGTAATTAAATTTGATCAGTGTTGAAGATGGCGAGAGGAATATGATTGCTTTGTGATCATAGGTCTGCTTTATCCATAAACATTCTCCTCGACTCTCCTTGACTCTCCTCCCCTCTCCTCCTACCTCTGGTCTCTTCCATAATTAGTGCATAATAAAACACTTGCTCCTTTTCTGTCATTTGAATAGGCGGGTTATTATTGATTTACTCGCGGGATGTCTGGTAGCTCCTGGGCAGAAGAATACACCTCAAGTGTCCCAGACCCTAAACCTCAGAGTGACACAGACGGAGGGGATATCTTGCTGCATTACATCCCGTAGATGTAGTGATGCACCGATGTGAAAATTGTGGCCGATACCGATAACCGATATTAATATTGCTTGTAACTGAGGGGTACAAGTTCAAGTTCTTTAATAGTTGTCATACAGAAGTACAGAATACTTTCATACAAAATGCTTCTTACTGTTACGCTCCAGAGACTGTGCTAGACAAGATAGTATCAAATAACATAATAACATAATATAGCATGAATTTAGAAGAAGAAAATGAGGTCACAGTGTTCGGTATAGACATATGTACAATGTTCTGAGTTACCATATAATGTACAATACACAATACTATGCAGTGTACTAATGTACAGTACTATCTAGTGCAAAGCAGAAATGGGATGAGGTACAATTTTAGGTACAATTTACAGTAAGGTGTACGAGTTGTAGTGCAATCCTTCATCCATAAATATAAAGTGTGGGGAGTGGGTGCTACAGTGTGTTTGTTTAAAGTGGGTGTGTGCTATAAGTGTGTGGAGTGGGTGCTACAGTGTGTTTGTTTAAAGTGAGTGTGTGCGTGTGGATGTGTGTGCTATGTGCGTTTGGTGGTTGTTGTTGTGTAGTGTTCATTCATTGTTCGTTTAGCAGCCTGATGGCCTGGGGATAGAAGCTTCTTCTGAGTCTTTCTGTGCTCGCCTTGAGACTCCTGTATCGCTTGCCTGACGGCAGCAGTTCAAAGAGGCAGTTGTTCGGGTGACTGGAGTCTTTAATGATTCTCTTAGCCTTGCCCTTGCAACGCTTGTAGTAAATGTTCTGGAGGGTGGGGAGCCCCCCTCCAATTGTGCGTTCGGCTGAACGTGTCACTCTTTGTAGTCTGCTTTGGTCTTGTGCAGTGCTATTCCCAAACCAGGAGGTGATGTTGCCGGTCAAGATGCTCTCTATTGTACATGAGTAGAAGTTCTTAAGGATCTTCTGGCTGACTTGGAACTTCCTTAGGCGCCTGAGGAAGTAGAGGCGTTGTCGTGCCTTCTTCACAACACTGTTAATGTGTGTGGTCCATGTCAAGTCCTCGGATATGTAGGCTCCGAGGTACTTAAAGCTGTTGACTCTCTCAACCGGTGCCCCGTCGATGCTGAGGGGGCTGTAGTCCTTGACCCCCGACCTCCTGAAGTCCACAATCATCTCCTTTGTTTTGCTGACGTTCAGGGAGAGGCTGTTTTCCTGGCACCATCCCGCCAGGACCTTGACCTCTTCCAGGTAGGCCCTCTCGTCGTTGGCAGAGATCAGGCCCACCACCACTGTGTCGTCAGCAAATTTGACGATTGTATTGCTACTCCGCTGAGCCACACAGTCGTGTGTGTACAGGGAGTAGAGGAGGGGACTCAGAACACAGCCCTGGGGGGCCCCTATGTTGAGGGTGATGGATGAGGAGGTGCAGTTGCCTGCTCTCACCACCTGGGGTCTGCCAGTCAGGAAGTCCAAGACCCACTGGCAGAGGTCATAGCCCAAGCCCAGGTCCCTGAGCTTGGCTATGAGTATGGAGGGGACTATGGTATTGAATGCCGAGCTGTAGTCGATGAATAGCATTCTCACATAGTTCCCCTGCCTCTTGTCCAGGTGTGATGCTGCTGTGTGCAGCACATGGGATATGGCGTCCTCCGTGGACCTGTTGGGGCGGTATGCAAATTGCAGGGGGTCCATGTTGATGGGGAGGGAGGAGCAGATGTAGCCCTTTACTAGCTTCTCGAAGCACTTCATGGCTATGGAGGTGAGAGCTACAGGGCGGTAGTCGTTGAGGCAAGCAGGCTTGGATTTTTTGGGTACAGGGATAATAGTGGACTTCTTCAGGCAGGTGGGGATGACAGCCTGTTCTAAGGACAGGTTAAATATGTCAGTGAATACTGGGGCCAGTTGGTCGGCACAGACTTTTAGGACGCGGCCGGGGATGCCGTCTGGACCTGCTGCCTTCCTGATATTCACTTTTTTAAAGGTCCGCCTCACCTCATGCTCTGTTACCCTGAACACTGCGCCTCCATCAGCAGCCGACCCCCCCCCCCCCATTGCCGAGGCTTGTGAGCTGGTGTTGTTATTACCAGCATCAAACCTCGCATAGAAGGTATTGAGGTCATCTACAATTCCCTGACTGTATTGATAAGTATGGTATCATTAAACCACTACCGCTTTATGTACTTTAATTACTGGCCATACAGTACACGATATCTAAGTATGATGAACACTTTCCCACATATGAAATCAGGTCCACACAAAGGTAATAGTCAAATATTTAATATATAGCAAAAGGTACATATAATAATTACTTATTACATTTATGATTTGAATTGAATGCTCTTGTAAGGCAAATGAGTACTCGTAGGCAAATCAACACTGAATGTCCAATCTCTGGTTACACAGGAAGCAAGTATACAACCTGGCTCTTAGGGGATTATAGCGATGGTCACTTAATGATTATAGCTGGATAATATACTGAAGGGGTCCCGCCGGTTGTAAGCCAGTAGGGGGGGTAGGAGAGCCGTCGGCTGTATCCCGTCTGGTCAACGATTTCTAGGGAGAGTCCAGGTACAGAACACAGTGCCCGTAGAACCTTGATCCGCAGATGAATACACTTGGGCTCTCTTGTAGACGATAGCTGTAGCTGTAGCTGTAGGTCCATAACGGAGAAGAAGCGAGGCGACCTCAGTCTGGTCTGAGCGCCGTCTCACCTTGGCTCCTCTCGGGGTAAATCCAACACTCACCGGTGTTGGCGATTATCCGCTCCACAAATCAAAGCACCAAAGCAAATAGATATTCCATGCCGTATAGGGCTCAGCAGTCGTCGGGGTAGGTAATCCAATGTGCAGGTCCACTCGTCCTCGCCCAGAACTCCTCGGATGAAAGCACCACGCGTGGTCTGCCCAACCTGGTTAAGACTCTAGATAACGCGAGGAAACGATGGGGGTGCTGCTCGCTTTAGAACTCTAACCGAACGATGCACCATACATAATAGACTATTATTACTTAATAGAAATACGGTGCCAAACTCTGGCAATTCAGCTATTAATTCGCACGAGGTATCACTACTATTCTAAGGCCAAACAGGCCGTACTACACCGCACGCGGTATCGTGGGGTGAGGCTTCACGTCTTGTTACTTAGTTGGGTAGAAGGGTAAAGGACTAAGAGGAATTCTACATTTCTTGCGCCATATTTATATGCACAGTGGACAAGTAGTGCCGCTCTGCTTTCGGTAGCCGTATTCCTGCGCGGAGCTGAGGCTAGTAAGGGCATGTCTCGTCGGTACCTTTGAACTTGAACGCCAGGGGCTTGTCCCTGGCGCCTGGTCCTTTTGTCCAATAAGAGAATGAACTATTATGGGCTGTAGTAGAATAAAGGGATATTCAGTGTATATGTACAAGGAATATACAAGGGATATCAAACGATATACAAATACTATTAAATATATATCCATAAATAAATATATATATTCGGTTTAATCTGATCCTTCACAACAGCCGCCCCCTAATTAGTCCCACCTAATTAGCTGAGCAGAGACAGATTAACCGCACTGTCCACTACTCAATGTCCGCTGTAAGGGTCAGTCAACTCACAAAGTCATAGGGTCATGGTCGTCATCAATAGTATCAGGGAGCCTTGGCAGTTCTATTAGCCTCGCCACGGGTCGGGTGTAAGTCCGTCCTTGGACGAGCACTTCAGCTGCTCGGACCTTTCCATCGGCACCGGTGATCACTTTGCTTACACGGCCAGCCGGCCACATAGCTCTGGGTAGTGACTGGTCGATGATCATGATGACTGTTCCTTCTGTCAAATTGTCTCTCTCTTTTACCCACTTCTGGCGGGTCTGTAGAGACGGTAGGTAGTGGAGTAGGGAGCTGTTCCAAAACTAGCCAGTACTTGACTGTACCTCCACATTCTTCGGCCGTTCGCTTCTTCAGGCCTGTACATTGTCTGTGGTAGCGCGGGGTCCAGCCGCCCCATCAAGAGGGTGTTGGGGGTGACTGGGTCGACATCTGCTACATCACTTGAGACGTAACCGAGGGGCTTTGAGTTCAATACTCCCTCGATCTCCGTGAGGACTGTCATTAGGACTTCTTCCGCCACAGTCTGGGCCCCAAGCACGGCGTACAGGGCTGTCTTTATGGAACGTACTTCTCGTTCCCAGGTTCCACCGAAGTGAGGTGCGTTCAGGGGATTAAACTGGAAGTCAATCTGGGATGGAGCGAGGTGGGTCTTAAGTTCTGGGCCCATAGCTTGGAAGCTCTCTCTCAGCTCTCTTTCTCCGCCTTTGAAGTTTGTCCCGTGATCAGACAACAATGTAGACGGTTTTCCTTTCCGTGATGTGAATCTTCGGAAGGCCATAAGGAATGAGTCTGTGCTCATGGTTGGAAGGAGTTCGATATGTATCGCTCTGGTGGTCATGCATTTGAATACAATACCCCACCGCTTCTCGGTTCCTCTTCCTCTCTTTATATACAGCGGGCCAAAACAGTCCATACCGGTGGAGTGGAAGGGCTTGTCTCCGAGTCGGAGGCGACAGGGAGGTAGGTCAGCCATCCGGGGTATACTGGGCTGCGCGCGGCACTTACGGCAGTCTAGACAGGTTCGCTGGAAGCGCCGCACTGCTTCTCTCCCTTGCAGTATCCAATAACGACGTCTGATCTCCGCGAAGACTCTCTCTGCCCCTGCGTGGTGCACATCCTCGTCGTATTTCTTTATGATCAGCTCTGTGACCTTGTGTCGGCTGTTCAAGACTATCGGGTACTTAACGTCATCCGGTAGGTCTGGAGCTCTCCGCAGACGACCACCCACTCTGATGAGATTATGGGCGTCGCTCTCGGGGGCCAGGTGAAGCAGTCTGCTGTCTGATGGGACGGGCTTTGCTCCCTGTAGACAGGCTAGCTCATCGGGGAACGAGTCTCTCTGGGCTCGTTGTAGTAGAAGGAATTCTGCTTCTTCGTAGTCAGCTGCTGAAATGTCAGTTGTGGGCTGAACCTCTGGGTGGTGCCACAGAAATGTCTTTAGCTGCGCACTCTCTAGGGTGAGGCAATCGTCTAGAACCGGGTCTGTGGGGACGAGTGTGTGTGTCAACCCACAGAACATAGGTTTCTTGTTCTCTGCCTCCTCTTTGCTCGCCTCCCGTGGGGTGGGTGCAGCGTTTCCGTTAGCCGGTAATTACCGGTATTTGTCCGGCAAAATCTCTTGAAGTCCGACATATTTAATTTCTCCGGTCTTAATGTCCGGTGAAAATAATTCCCTGAGTCTAAGCACAATTTGATTATTTGAATTGTATTAAAATAGGCTAAAATTAAATAGCCTATGCGATGAACGAAACGATCATTACATTTGTTTCCTCGTTGCTTCTAATAATGACAACGACGTTGTCAGCGAGAGCTTTAAAAACGTAGGTCTCGGTTCGCTTCATCGGACCAAACGCGAACCAAATATAGGAAGTGATTATTATTACCACTGCTCGCAGCACTCACTGCAAAACAAGCACACTGCATCTAATCTCTCTATCTATCTATCTATCTATCTATCTCTATCTATCTATCTATCTATCTATCTATCTATCTATCTATCTATCTATCTATCTATCTATGTCTGTGCATCTTGGGAAGAAGGAAGAAAAAACGCGGCTTATTATTATTACCGAGGCGCGCGGCTTATTATATTATTAAAACGGCTACTTGTGGGCACTCATAAAAACACCGTGGTCTACAAGTTGTTTAGCGAGAGAGGATGGTGGTAATGTGCTTCAATAGAACAATGGATCAATGCCATGTCAAAACTCGGCTCCGCTGATCTGGGCTCCGCAGTACACACACAGACACACACACACGCGCGCGCGCACACACAGGATCGCAGCCACACACACATTTCCACTGTCCAATAGACAAGCGCCCTTTTCGACCGCGTGACATTGAGGTGGAGAGAGTAGTCACGCAAACCACGATAATGTTGCGTCTCTCTGCTTTCTCAGTTCTTCGCTTGATATAATTAATACAAATGTCCAATATAACGGAATTCGTTAGCTCATAAAAATGTGATTATAACAGATAATATAATAGTGTCGGACCGACTGCCACATACGCGGTCTATTTTATTTCAAGTCAGCAGCAGCACGGAGACGGAGTATCGAGGGACTTATTTTATTTGGAATATATTAATGACTGTATACGCAAAAGTAGCCTAGTTTTAAGTAATAATATTATAAATCTACATGCCTTGAGGATGACATTCTTTATATAGCCTGGCATCAATTGTTTTAAAGCTCAATAAACTATGACCGGAATTAATCTCATTTGTCCGGTAGTTGAAATCTTGCAGGTCACGGAGACCGGCAACAATTTTTTCTAACGGAAACCCTGGGTGGGTGTAGGCCACTCTTCTTCGGGGAGCTTGAGGAACTCTGGCCCGTCACTGTAGAGGTTGGGACGGGTGAGGTCATCCAGGGACATTCCCCGGGTGATGACGTCGGCTGGGTTGTGTTTGGTGTCCACATACCGCCAGCTGGTTACTTCTGTTAACTCTTGAATCTCGGTGACTCTGACTCCCACGAAGACCTTGTATCTGCACGAATCAGACCGGATCCATGTGAGTACGGTCGTGGAGTCTGACCACAAGATTGTTCTTTGCACCGGAATGGTGAGTTCACGTTGGATTAACGTGGCGAGCTGCGCTCCTGCTAGGGCTGCACAGAGCTCTAGGCGCGGGATAGATTGTTGCTTGCGTGGGGCTATTCTTGAGCGAGCCAGGATGAAAGCAGTATGTATTTCTCCTCCCTCCTCTTGGGCACGCAAGTAAGCCACCGAACCGTAGGCTACTTCGGAGGCGTCGCTGAATACGTGCAGGTCGATCTTGCATGTCTCTGGCCTCACTGTGGGTGGGAAGTAGCTGCGGCGTATATTAACACCGGGGAGTGAGCGGAGTTCCGTCTCCCACTCTCTCCATGTGGATGCAAGGTGTTCGGGTATGGGATCGTCCCAGCCCTGGTCTTTGTCCCATAGCGCTCTTACAATCATCTTTGCCCTGGTGGTGTAAGGTAGAATACATCCCAACGGGTCATATTGTCTGGCGAGTGTTCTGTATACACTCCGTCTGGTGGTCGGTATTGCCGTCGACCTTCCCTGCTCCTTGATCAGGGGTTTGTGTCTATAATGGAGCGAGTCTGTTTTGAAGCGCCAGACTAGTCCTAGTGTCATTTCTTGGGCTTCTCCTGGGATGGTCGCCATCCAAGTATCGCTGCTCGCGGCCTTGTCCTCGGGGGGGAGGCGGCGCAGTACTTGCGGGTCGCTGCTGGCCCACTGCCTGAGATCAAAGCCGCCTTTGATCAGAGAGGCGCGGAGCAGCGCACGACGTCGCCAGTCAATTTTCTTTGTGTCCCGCTGTGATTAATTTGTTAATCTCAGCGCGGTACACAGCTTCTTGAGCGGGGTCTTTGGCTAGGCGCCGCTCTGTGTTCAATAGATACCGCTCCGTCGCCTCTTTTGTAGCACGAAAGGTGGGCATTCCCTCTCGCCTCAGGAGTGGAGTTGCGTATCTCATCACTCCGTTGACGTTGACTCTCTTTGTCCCGTGCTCGAGGAGGGCTATAGCGTAGATATCTTCCTTAGAACGAATGTCTTTCTTTTCGTTCTTAAAGGGCATTGTCTCTAGTGTCCATAGCCTCTCGACATGCTGCAGGAGTGTGGTGTCTCCTTCTGTCGCTCTGGAGTGGAGGCAGCTTGTGGCTGCTGTTCGGTTAAGAGACTTGGCGAGGGGGCCTTGTAATGTCCATCCTAGGCGGGTCTCGACTGCTGCAGGACAACCTCTGGGTCCTGTATGGACCCGGTCTATCGGGACTATGAGGTCTGCATGGTCGGAGCCTATCAGCAGGGTCGGGGTGGCGCCGTCTATGAGCGGGATAGGAAGTTGACGCAGGTGCACATATTTATCCATCAGCTTGGCGATGGGGTAGGTGTACTGCGATAGTCCTATTTCTTGGCTGGTGAAAGCATTAGTAATCCTGTACCGTCTCTCTGGCTGCCCGCTTGCTGCGATAGTGAAGGAGACATTCTCGCCCTTTATCGTCTTTAGATCTCGTCTTATTGTCCGAATAGTCATCTGGTTCTCGCTCCCCCGTAGCCCCAGCTGGGCCGCAGCGGACGCGAGGAGAAGGGTCTTCTCTGACCCGTCATCAAGGACGGCGTAAGTGTCCATGATCTTGTCTTGGTAACTCAGGGTTACACGGACCACCTTTAAGAGCACCTGGGCGCCGCTGCTGCTAGCGGGGTCAATGTACATAACACTTGCCTTTGTGCTGTGGGATGGTGCAGGCTTTCTTTTGTTACTGTCGTGTAGGACATCCAGATGGGCTCCGTCACACCGACTACACTTCTTCTTTAGGCGGCACTCGGCTGCCATGTGACTGCGCGCACATCGGTTACAGCGCCTGTTGGACTTTATCCAGTGACTTACTTCTTCAGCGGTCATCTTCTTGAACTGGTCACATTGTGACAACCAGTGTTCCTTCTCGCAGTACGGGCACACCATCTTCCACTTCTCTTTCGTCGAGGGGGTACTGTGGTTCTTGCTGCTCGGTACTGATTCTGATTGGTGCATGACAGTCACCGATCTTCGGCCATCGTTTACTCTCCTAGGTCCCTCTCTGGAGCTTGGCGTGCTCCGCACGAACGTATCCAGCCGTAGGCTGCTGACTTCTCTCGCCAGGAAGTCGGCTAAATCTAGGAGGGATGGCTCGGGGCCGTTAGGATCACGGTGGTCTCTTTGCCGCCTGAAGCGCTCCTGTCGGGCGGGCGGCAGCTTCTCTAAAATCCTCTCGACGTTCGAGTTTGCGTATAGTTCGTGCATACCCTTTTCTCGTTGCGCCCCCAGCATCCCTACCAGGGATTGTACTTTTATAGACAGGTCGTCTAGTGAGCGATTGTCTGTTGCTGGGGGTAGGCGGTCGATATGCCTTATCTCCTGTATTACGTAATCCCATATACGTCCATATCTCTGGTCCAGCGCTGCTAGAGCCGCGGTGTATGGGGTCGTAGAGGTGGCATAGGCCAGCGCTATGTTGTGCGCTCGGGGCACTTTCAGGTGCTTCAATAGTATTGCATACTTGTGGCGTTCATCAGCGACATCCACCATCATTGTCTCTAAGCATATCCGGAGCTCCGTGTACTGTGCTCGATTCTCATGGGTGAAGTCTGGAAACGTCGGTGTGCCAATGTATGACGCCATGGATGGCTGGCACATCGGTGAGCGTTGGGAGAGAGGCCTCCTGGGCGAGTCTCTTCTTACGCCTCTCGGTGGGCTGGTACTGGCAGGGTACCATGGCCCGCTGGTCCAGGTGCTATTCCTCGGGACTGGTCGTGCGTCATGCTCACCCGTGAATCGAGTCGGGGGTCTGTAGCGCAGAGCCGCGGGGGTATAGCCTGGGCTGTACTGGACCTCCTGGTCCTGTGGAGTAATGTGCTGCTGTCGGGCTTGACTCTCCTCTTCTCCCTCTTCTTCTTCTGCCAGGTCACCTAAATCTTGTAGTCGTCTATTTAGCCTCTCCGCGGTGTCCGCCGTTCCTTCCTTGTAGCTGGGTCTCACTTGGACCGGTCGGGGAATGAGTTCGGAGGGGGGTGTAGACTCTCTCTGGTGGTCGAGTTCAAGGTCGCCTGCTCGGTTAGGGGAGGGTGCCCTTGACGTGTGTCTTGACGAGGCTCTGGAACCCCTTGTGGAGGGAGGGGGTGTTGCCCTGGTGATCAGCTGCTCCATTAGCTGCGCTTGTAGTCTGTCGCGCTCGCCTTGTAGTCTGTCGTGCTCGGCGTCGCGCTTGGTGAGATCTGCTTCTCTTTGGGCACCGGCAGCGGCACGCTGGGTGTCGGCCCGGTCTCTTGCCATATTCTCTTCCGTCTGAAGGCGTCTCAGCTCCAGACGTATGTGCTCTTCTTCGCTCCGTTGCTGTGTTTGGAGTCGATCGCGTTCACCCTGAAGTCGATCGCGTTCACCCTGAAGTCGATCGCGTTCGGTAGAGGCTGTCAGGCTGGCGAAGAACGCCTGTGACAGCATCCTCTCCGCCTCGCTGGGGGAAGACGCTTGTAGAGGTGAGCCGCTCCTGGCTGTACTCGTTGGGGAGTCCTGGAGCTCTATCTCCTCGGCGCTCTCCTCATCTTGTTCCGTGCAGAGTTCCACCTCTGGAGGGTTGTCTTCCTCCCGGAGCTCTGGGGGGACTACTTCTTCGGTATTGGCGGGGGGTAAAGTCGTGTCAGTTCCCTCCTGGTCCCCACCGTGAGCTTGGTCAGTTACATTAGAACCCACTAGGGCCTCTGTGGTCGGGGTATCCTGGTTGATAGGGTCGGACATGATTTTACTTTCTACTTTTACTGCGTTTACTGTAGAAGGCTAGGTAGTTTACTGACAGCGTAATCCTCTAAGTACTGAGGTGGCTGTCGTCTACGTTACGGGCGTTCTACTTTAGGAGGACCGTTTCGTGGAGTGTTCATCATAGGCCATTTCAATATTAATACCACTATATTAATATTACACTAATTACCATCCGGCTCGAAGGACCAATTGTAACTGAGGGGTACAATTCCCTGACTGTATTGATAAGTATGGTATCATTAAACCACTACCGCTTTATGTACTTTAATTACTGGCCATACAGTACACGATATCTAAGTATGATGAACACTTTCCCACATATGAAATCAGGTCCACACAAAGGTAATAGTCAAATATTTAATATATAGCAAAAGGTACATATAATAATTACTTATTACATTTATGATTTGAATTGAATGCTCTTGTAAGGCAAATGAGTACTCGTAGGCAAATCAACACTGAATGTCCAATCTCTGGTTACACAGGAAGCAAGTATACAACCTGGCTCTTAGGGGATTATAGCGATGGTCACTTAATGATTATAGCTGGATAATATACTGAAGGGGTCCCGCCGGTTGTAAGCCAGTAGGGGGGGTAGGAGAGCCGTCGGCTGTATCCCGTCTGGTCAACGATTTCTAGGGAGAGTCCAGGTACAGAACACAGTGCCCGTAGAACCTTGATCCGCAGATGAATACACTTGGGCTCTCTTGTAGACGATAGCTGTAGCTGTAGCTGTAGGTCCATAACGGAGAAGAAGCGAGGCGACCTCAGTCTGGTCTGAGCGCCGTCTCACCTTGGCTCCTCTCGGGGTAAATCCAACACTCACCGGTGTTGGCGATTATCCGCTCCACAAATCAAAGCACCAAAGCAAATAGATATTCCATGCCGTATAGGGCTCAGCAGTCGTCGGGGTAGGTAATCCAATGTGCAGGTCCACTCGTCCTCGCCCAGAACTCCTCGGATGAAAGCACCACGCGTGGTCTGCCCAACCTGGTTAAGACTCTAGATAACGCGAGGAAACGATGGGGGTGCTGCTCACTTTAGAACTCTAACCGAACGATGCACCATACATAATAGACTATTATTACTTAATAGAAATACGGTGCCAAACTCTGGCAATTCAGCTATTAATTCGCACGAGGTATCACTGCTATTCTAAGGCCAAACAGGCCGTACTACACCGCACGCGGTATCGTGGGGTGAGGCTTCACGTCTTGTTACTTAGTTGGGTAGAAGGGTAAAGGACTAAGAGGAATTCTACATGTCTTGCGCCATATTTATATGCACAGTGGACAAGTAGTGCCGCTCTGCTTTCGGTAGCCGTATTCCTGCGCGGAGCTGAGGCTAGTAAGGGCATGTCTCGTCGGTACCTTTGAACTTGAACGCCAGGGGCTTGTCCCTGGCGCCTGGTCCTTTTGTCCAATAAGAGAATGAACTATTATGGGCTGTAGTAGAATAAAGGGATATTCAGTGTATATGTACAAGGAATATACAAGGGATATCAAACGATATACAAATACTATTAAATATATATCCATAAATAAATATATATATTCGGTTTAATCTGATCCTTCACAACATTGCTGTTCTGGCCGATACCGATATTTACCGATGTCGATATCTCTGTATAGAAAACACTTTTTTATGATAATCAAATAAAGAGCTTTTTTCCAAAAACGCATATTTTTTTCAGAACTGACTGATATTTTGAAACGATTTAAGGCCGAAACATGTTAAAAAAAATATATATATACTTTTTTTTTTATCAGCCCATATATCTTTATCGGACCGATACCGATGTGTAAAAAAACTGCCATAACGGCCGATATTATATCGGTGGCCGATATATCGTGCATCACTACGTAGATGTCAACTGATTTATGTTTAAAATGTATAAATATTTACAGATAGTGTTGTAGTTGAGTTACTAAATGTAGAGTCTGACCCGAGTCCAAGTCATCAAGGTCGAGTCCACTCCTCTCTGGCAGTCAAAGAGCTGACATACAAATAAAAAAGGGCTACATTTACATTTAGTCTTACAAGTGCTGTATGACAAGTCATCAGGAAGGGCACAACTCTTATCAGCTGAGTAACAATGTTCATCAAAGTGTTGGTTCGTTTTATTAGGACAAGTGCATGACAGTAAAGTTAGGGTTACATTTTCTAAATGTATTTAAAAAATTTAAATCTTTTTTTAATTTCCGATAATGGTTGAAGAAGTGCGTCTTTAGTCGACGGCGAAATATTGGACGTGTTTCGGCTGTCCTAACTGGGGTGGGCAGTTCATTCCACCATTGTGGGGCAAGGACTGAGAAAAGGCGGCTTCTCTTTGATGACCCTCCCGGAGCTCGGATAGGAGTGGGTCTGAGGCGGCCAGAAGATGCAGAGCGGAGGGGTCTTGAGGGTTTGTAGTTAGAGACCATTGACCGGAGGTAGGCGGGAGCGGTTCCCTTCGCCACACTGTATGCCAGGTCGAGGGCCTTGAAGCGGATTCGTGCAGCAATGGGGAGCCAGTGCAGGTCCCTAAGACGTGGGGTGACATGGGCCGACTTCGATAGGTTTGAGATCAGGCGGGCCGCTGCGTTCTGAATGAGTTGAAGAGGCTTGATGGTGGTGGCCGGGAGGCCAGCGAGCAGTGCGTTGCAGTAGTCAAGGCGGGAGATGACTGTTGATTGGACGAGGAGTTGGGTGGCTTCTTATGTCAGGAAGGGGCGGATCCTTCTGACGTTGCTCAGGAGTAATCTGCAGGTTCTGGTTGTCGCTGCGATGTGAGCAGAGAAGTTCAACTGGTCGTCGAGGACAACACCAAGGTTTTTGGCGGTCGGGGACGCGGTCACAGCTGCATTCTCGACTGATGGAAAGGTCCGTCAGGGGGGAGGATTTGGCCGGCAGGTGGAGCAATTCTGTTTTGCTTAGGTTCAGTTTGAGGCGGTTGGTCGTCATCCAGGCGGAGATGTCGGACAGACAGGCCGAGATCCGCTCAGAGACGTGGATATCTGAGGGAGGGAGGGAAGGAGAGGAAGAGTTGAGTATCATCGGCATAACAATGATACGAGAAGGCATGAGACGTGATAATGTTACCCAGTGATTTGGTGTAGAGGGAGAAGAGAAGGGGTCCTCGGACCGAGCCCTGGGGGACACCCGTCCGCAGGGGGCGGGAGGCAGACGGGGGACCCTGTCTCCATGACTTGGTAGGAGCGGTCATTTTGGTATGATGTCAGCGCAGAGCCAGCCACTCCTATGCCACTCCCCAGGGCCGCGAGGAGGATCTGATGGTTGACTGTGTCGAAGGCTGCGTACAGGTCTAGGAGAATCAGGACAGAGGAGAGGCCTTTCGCTTTCGCTAAGTGAACACTCTGATGTTTCTTACACACAAAAAAAGGAGGTTAATTAATCAGGGCTGTACACTGCGATGATATCGTCGCGAATTGCCCCTTTAATTGGCCGTTGCGATTGGTAAATATTATCTGGGGGCGGGCTTGCGAGTAGTGCTTTCAAGCCTTGGATTCGCATTTCACTCCTAAATTATCCAAGGCGTGTGATGACGTCACTCACGCGAGCTGAGCAGTGAGCACTCAGCAGGTATGATCAGCGGGAACAATCGACTGAGCACTCACTCTGATAGGGCAAGTGCACCGGTGGAATAAGTCCCCGCGTCGGCAAAATGTCAGGCTGAACTCGCGATGCATCTTGTTGTAGCGTCTTTGCATCATCAAAAACCGATGCATTGATATAATTTCCTCTCATCCACTTGTCAGCAGTGCACTGTGACTGCACACACACACAGCAGATACTATTGCTTCGCTACTACATATAAGGCGAGAGCCGCGTCACAGTTATCAACAAACAGTGGAAGTCGAGGAGACATGAATAGAATTGCTCAACATGCTAACGCTAGTAGCCTCTGGCTAACGCCAGTTAGCCGTTCAGCTAACGCTAAACTAGTGTCTAACTAAAGTGACTCTGCAACACCAGTACCATTAGTGAGGAGGGGGGGGGTATATTGAAGACTCTTGACAACAGGGGTTCAAAGATAACTTTATTGGTTATTCATTTCTTAATTATATCGCTTCATGCAATCCATCCAGGCTGGCTGCCTCCGTGTTGTTGACATAATGGAGCTACGGTCGGAAAGTATAGACGACGCATCCTAGTGACCTAGTCTAGTGTGTGACATCATCAACTGTCGACGACAGCTCAGACGGGGATTCTCTCTCTCTCTCTCTCTCTCTCTCTCTCTCTCTCTCTCTCTCTCTCTCTCTCTCTCTCTCTCTCTCTCTCTCTCTCTCTCTCTCTCTCTCTCTCTCTCTCTCTCTCTCTCTCTCTCTCTCTCTCTCTCTCAATTCAAATGGCTTTATTGGCATGACGTACTTCTACATGTTGCCAAAGCAATATTAAACATAAACATGGATTACAAACAGATATAAGTACATACAAAATATCATTGTAAAATATAGTATATACAAAAATTTTCATCATAAAATAGAACATAAAATATTACGGCATATATCTCTCTCTCTCTCGTGTGTTTTTAGCTAAAGTGGATAGAAAAGACAGTTTATGCAAAAGTCTTCTTAGGCACCCAAGAGTTTTTATATAAATTGTCTTACAGTAGATTCTTTTATTTTTAATAATAATATAAGCTGCATATAAGGAATACAACCAAATCCTCTGTCATACCATAAAATTGTATTATTTATTATTATTTTGCATCGTGTTGAATCAAATCGTATCGAATCGTATCGTATCTCAACAGGGGGTGAATCATATCGCATCGCCCGGTGCTTCAAATGTATCGTTAATGTATCGTATCGTTGGCACCGTATCGAGATGCACATCGCATCGGCCTCAGTGAGGAGATGCACATCCCTACAGTATAGGGCCCAGCTGCAGCTCCGGAGAATCCTGGCCGTAGCTGGAGGCTACTCAGTACACACAGACAGTGGAGCTGGTTGCATATAGCGAGCATTTAGACTTGTTGCGTGGTGGCGATGTCTCGCAGATAATACAACTACAAGTATGATTATATAATATATATATTTTATTAAAAAGAAATTATATAAAATCATTTTTTTTCTTTTTTTTTTAAAAATCAAAAACAATTGATATAAATAATGGTAAAATTGTTATTTAAAAATGTGCCCCTAAAAAATATTTTTTGCCCCTAAATTTCTCATTTAGGGGCAAGTGTGCCCCTAGTGAAAAAGCTTAGCGTACAGCCCTGTTAATACATATAAATATCAATACTTGCTGTCACTGTATCGATATAATATACTGTAGGTATGCAAAATATCGCGATACATTGCTGTATCAATGTTTCCCACCACATGTCGCTGGGCGCAATGTTGAAATATGGTGGTGGCAGGTGTGACATTTGAAACATTGCTCTGGCAGGTGTGACATTTGAAGCCCGGCAGCGTTTGGACAGTTTAATGTAAGTGTCCTCTGCCTCGTCCAGCGCCACTCAGCAGATTAGCCCGGCCGCCGCCTGTGTTCCCAGAGAGAGGTTCACACGCCCCACTTCCACCTTCAGATCACACGTCGTCCCAAACGTATTCATCTTCCGCTCCGGCTCCTCGTACCGCGTTATAAATCAGCGCTGACTGGGACACGGACAGGCCGCTGGCATTTAGTCTGCTGCGGAGAGATGACACACACACACATACACACACACACACACACACACACACACACACACACACACACACACACATTCACACACATAGCGGAGCGTTCTAGCTTTTTATTGATCCGTCATCCATCCAAACAAGCTCTTAACTGTCACCAATGATCCATGAAGCTCTCTAAGGAGTGGAATGAGCTGAGATTAGAGCCTTCAGCCGTAAAAACGCACGTGGACGACGTGCACACAGACGTGCACACAAAGGCACCACGCCCGTGTCCCTCTGAGCGCACACGCAGGCGAGGCGCCCAGGTTCAGTGGATGTGATGCTATCAAAGGCCCCGCCTTCGATCGCCCTCCGACTGTATCAAGTCGCTGAAGAGAGCGAGTGCACGATGTGTGACGCTGGACTGTACGGCGGGAAGATATATCGTCACGGATCCATGCAGTTATGGATTTTTACTACACTGTCATCCACAGTATATACTAGGGGTGTAACGGTTCACAAAAACCACGGTTCGGTACGGGTTTTCGGTGCAGTGGGGGAAAGTTTGGCTTTCCATGTTCCACTCAGGGGTGATGTAGTGTGCAGTAACTAATTGTACTTGTAGGGCTGTCAACGAATATTCTACATTGAAATTAATAATCGATTTGTTAAATAAAAAAATTATTATATTACATTAGATTGTGAAAAAAACAGCCCCCGTGGGTGGTTGTTAGTGGTTAACATGATATGATATGATACATTTATTTATATTGCGCCCCTCAACCAATAGTTAGTTACATCGGCCCGGGGCGCATCTCGGGAGAGAAAGAGAAAACAAACAAAAGACGGGAACAAAACGAAAAACAGAAAATACCATTGTATTCGTTCGGTACACAGCCGTACTGAACGGTTCGGTACGGATATGTGTACCTTTACACCCCTAGTATATACATATTGTAAAAAGAAATTATTACAGGAACGACATGAAAAAAATCACATTGTAATTTGTACTGAAAGACTATACCACCTTTACCACACGTTGACTTGTGTGTGCGTGTGAAAAGAGCTTGTGTACAAAATGGCGGCTCGCTCGTAAACGTTCTAGTTTTCCAACGGTTCACTAAAATATGTTTCTGACAACATTTTGTGCCGGAAAATAGGACACGCGATATCTGGATCTTAATTTAGATTTTGATCTCCCAACGCCTAGTTTGACAGTTTGATCTGAATCTTGTGAGCCAGGTTCACGAGCCGGAATGTTCCGGAGTGCGGCGTCTAGGATCTGCAGCCTATCTGCATTTAAAGAATGAGAACAGGACTGAAACGGAGAGGTATAAAGGCTGCTAGAATGAGAACATGACTGAAACAGAGAGGTATAGAGGCTGATAGAATGAGAACAGGACTGAAACAGAGGTATAGAAGCTGCTAGAATGAGAACAGGACTGAAACAGAGGTATAGAGGCTGCTAGAATGAGAACAGGACTGAAACAGAGGTATAGAGGCTGCTAGAATGAGAACATGACTGAAACAGAGAGGTATAGAGGCTGCTAGAATGAGAACAGGACTGAAACAGAGAGGTATAGAGGCTGCTAGAATGAGAACAGGACTGAAACAGAGGTATAAAGGCTGCTAGAATGAGAACAGGACTGAAACAGAGGTATAGAGGCTGCTAGAATGAGAACAGGACTGAAACAGAGAGGTGTAGAGGCTGCTAGAATGAGAACAGGACTGAGACAGAGAGGTATAGAGGCTGCTAGAATGAGAACAGGACTGAAACAGAGAGGTATAGAGGCTGATAGAATGAGAACAGGACTGAGACAGAGAGGTATAGAGGTTGCTAGAATGAGAACATGACTGAAACAGAGAGGTATAGAGGCTGCTAGAATGAGAACAGGACTGAAACAGAGAGGTATAGAGGCTGCTAGAATGAGAACAGGACTGAAACAGAGGTATAGAGGCTGCTAGAATGAAAACGGGACTGAAACAGAGGTATAGAGGCTGCTAGAATGAAAACAGGACTGAAACAGAGGTATAGAGGCTGCTAGAATGAGAACAGGACTGAAACGGAGGTATAAAGGCTGCTAGAATGAGAACAGGACTGAAACAGAGGTATAGAGGCTGCTAGAATGAGAACAGGACTGAAACAGAGAGGTATAGAGGCTGCTAGAATGAGAACAGGACTGAAACAGAGAGGTATAGAGGCTGCTAGAATGAGAACAGGACTGAAACAGAGAGGTATAGAGGCTGCTAGGATGAGAACAGGACTGAAACAGAGAGGTATAGAGGCTGCTAGAATGAGAACAGGACTGAAACAGAGAGGTATAGAGGCTGCTAGAATGAGAACAGGACTGAAACAGAGGTATAGAGGCTGCTAGAATGAGAACAGGACTGAAACGGAGGTATAGAGGCTGCTAGAATGAGAACAGGACTGAAACAGAGAGGTATAGAGGCTGCTAGAATGAGAACAGGACTGAAACAGAGAGGTATAGAGGCTGCTAGAATGAGAACAGGACTGCAACAGAGAGGTATAGAGGCTGCTAGAATGAGAACAGGACTGAAACAGAGAGGTATAAATCAAATCAAATCAAATTTATTTATAGGGCCCGACAACACACGTTAATATCCCCATGGGCCGTACAGGTCTTCTTTAAACAAGTCAAGAAGAAAACATAACAATAAGTCAAGAACAGAACAAGAACACCATAAGGTCCAAACATTTTTAGATGAATGCAAATAAATGAAAGAATGCAAGCACTCCCAGACATACCCAGGATATATTTTCTTTCCGATATCGATTATTAAAATATATCGCGATAATTATCGTTATATCGCCCAGCCCTATCGTATCGTATGAAAGCCTTTCTTTCCGTGTGGAGTTTGCATGTTTCCTCTGGGTACTGCGCGATAAAAGACATGCATTCTAGGTTCATACTGTGTTGTGTTCAAGGCAGAGGACAGATCCCTGGCGTGGCAAATAAAGTGATTATAATGTAATAATTATAATCCTATAATACCAATGTTGAAGAGACTTGTCGTTATCTCTCATGGACACGGGCTGCCAGTCTTCCACAGTGCAGCTTTAAATTAAAATACAAACCGCAACTTTCCTTCAACGTCTCCGTGACGACGACGCAGTCGGCTCTGAGTTATGTCTCGAGTTACGAGTTATGTCCCGACACGAACAGAAGAGGCTCTGACCAATTTCCAAAAAAAAAATTTAAAACACGAACTCTTTCCAGCCTGTGTAACCTTCTGGCTTGTTTTCCCTGCTCCCACTCCGCGGCACCACTTCAAGCTGAGGCATCAATAACGCTTTCCCCCGACAAACGCATCCCACCCATGAAATGACACTGACGGCAAAAGAAAAGATGCCCATTATGAGAGCTGGCTGTCGGGCTTCAGCTGGATTTATGTCCGCTCTCCTATATCTCCGCGGCTTCGTCCAGGGAAATGGATTCGTCCCTTGGATCTCTAACCAGGTTGTGGGGGCGAGAGAGAGAGAGAGAGAGAAAGAACCCGTTCTCTCAGACTCTGTATTTCCCTAACGGAGAATAACTGGGGGTGACGAATGCCCTCGCTGCCGTAAGGTAGAGGAACCAAAACCTAAGAATTTTCCTCTCAAGACGAGGTGAATAAAATAATCAGAAATCTGAATCGGCCACTGTGCCCTCGATCCAGCCGCTCGCCTCTACATGGTGGACTTCCTCAAGCCACTCGAGATAACTAACCCTAACCCCGATCTTCTCCAACCAGCCACTCGAGATAACTAACCCTAACCCCGATCTTCTCCAACCAGCCACTCGAGATAACTAACCCTAACCCCGATCTTCTCCAACCAGCCACTCGAGATAACTAACCCTAACCCCGATCTTCTCCAACCAGCCACTCGAGATAACTAACCCTAACCCCGATCTTCTCCAACCAGCCACTCGAGATAACTAACCCTAACCCCGATCTTCTCCAACCAGCCACTCGAGATAACTAACCCTAACCCCGATCTTCTCCAACCAGCCACTCGAGATAACTAACCCTAACCCCGATCTTCTCCAACCAGCCACTCGAGATAACTAACCCTAACCCCGATCTTTTTCAACCAGCCACTCGAGATAACTAACCCTAACCCCGATCTTCTCCAACCAGCCACTCGAGATAACTAACCCTAACCCCGATCTTCTCCAACCAGCCACTCGAGATAACTAACCCTAACCCCGATCTTCTCCAACCAGCCACTCGAGATAACTAACCCTAACCCCGATCTTCTCCAACCAGCCACTCGAGATAACTAACCCTAACCCCGATCTTCTCCAACCAGCCACTCGAGATAACTAACCCTAACCCCGATCTTCTCCAACCAGCCACTCGAGATAACTAACCCTAACCCCGATCTTCTCCAACCAGCCACTCGAGATAACTAACCCTAACCCCGATCTTTTTCAACCAGCCACACGAGATAACTAACCCTAACCCCGATCTTTTTCAACCAGCCACTCGAGATAACTAACCCTAACCCCGATCTTCTCCAACCAGCCACTCGAGATAACTAACCCTAACCCCGATCTTTTTCAACCAGCCACACGAGATAACTAACCCTAACCCTGATCTTTTTCAACCAGCCACTCGAGATAACTAACCCTAACCCCGATCTTTTTCAACCAGCCACACGAGATAACTAACCCTAACCCCGATCTTTTTCAACCAGCCACTCGAGATAACTAACCCTAACCCCGATCTCTTTCAACCAGCCACTCGAGACGCCCCCCGATCTTTATCGGCAGAAAAAGAGGAATACGTATGAGAATTCCGCTATAATGCCTTCTCGTTGCTGATTGCAAAAACATAGAATGTTGGAATTTAAGGATAAATTGGTGTAGTCTGAATGTTCCTGGGCCAGTGCTCGAATAGTATTGAAACCCTTTACTTTTTACATTTTGTCATTTAGCGGACGCTTTTATACAAACGCATTAATTCACTCGCTCACAGTTAGCCACTCTGCCCCTTGTGGCAGCTCCCTGGCATGGCACTGTGTGTGAGGCGAGTTTGTCTTCGTGCCGAGACGGTGGTCTGTCTGCTGTGTGACCCGTCTCCCTCCCAGACGGTGGTCTGTCTGCTGTGTGACCCGTCTCCCTCCCAGACGGTGGTCTGTCTGCTGTGTGACCCGTCTCCCTCCCAGACGGTGGTCTGTCTGCTGTGTGACCCGTCTCCCTCCCAGACGGTGGTCTGTCTGCTGTGACCCGTCTCCCTCCCAGACGGTGGTCTGTCTGCTGTGTGACCCGTCTCCCTCCCAGACGGTGGTCTGTCTGCTGTGACCCGTCTCCCTCCCAGACGGTGGTCTGTCTGCTGTGTGACCCGTCTCTCTGCTGTGTGACCCGTCTCCCTCCCAGACGGTGGTCTGTCTGCTGTGTGACCCGTCTCTCTGATGTGTGACCCGTCTCCTGACCCAGACGCAGCGAGAGTTCATGATGCTATAATCTGACATGGTGACCATCGATGCACTTTAACAAACTCCCCTGAGCTCCTCATGTAGCTGCTTCTCCGTGAGCTAACACCCTGCTGCCACTATTGTTCTGTTGACCGTCAGCTGTTGTTGCTCAGGTCAGTTGTTGTTGCTCAGGTCAGTTGTTGTTGCTCAGGTCAGTTGTTGTTGCTCAGGTCAGTTGTTGTTGCTCAGGTCAGTTGTTGTTGCTCAGGTCAGTTGTTGTTGCTCAGGTCAGTTGTTGTTGCTCAGGTCAGTTGTTGTTGCTCAGGTCAGTTGTTGTTGCTCAGGTCAGTTGTTGTTGCTCAGGTCAGTTGTTGTTGCTCAGGTCAGTTGTTGTTGCTCAGGTCAGTTGTTGTTGCTCAGGTCAGTTGTTGTTGCTCAGGTCAGTTGTTGTTGCTCAGGTCAGTTGTTGTTGCTCAGGTCAGTTGTTGTTGCTCAGGTCAGTTGTTGTTGCTCAGGTCAGTTGTTGCTCTGTATGTATGTCCTGCCTTTTTAATAATGTTCCTTTGTGTTTTATTTGTATTTATTTGATTTGATCCCCCATCCCCTTTCCCCTAGGGGGATTTTTACCCCCAAATAGGCCGTTATTGAAAATAAGAACTTGTTCTTAACTAACCTGCCTATTCAAATAAAGGTTTGATGATGATGATGTGAAAGACCAATATATTGCGTAGTTGGCATTAAGCGAGACCACCCAGTTAACGGGCTGCGTTAAGACAAGGGGCTGAACAACCTGGAAGGGTGAGATAAATTCCTGTGCACATCGTTAGTGGAATCAACAATGTGAATTTAATTATGTATTTTACAACCATTGAAAGAATTAATGGTTTCATTTTTCCTCAAACTGCCCCTTATGGCCCTCATACAGGGCGACAGTGGCTCTGGAGGTAGAGCAGTCGTCTGGCAATCCGGAGGTTCCCGGGCAGCGTGTCGATGTGTCCTTGAGCAAGACACTTAACCCCTAACTGCTCCCGATGAGCAGGTTGGCACCTTGCGTGGTCGCCTCCGCCGTCGGTGAGTGAATGTGAGTGAACGGGTAAAATGAGGAACAAATTATAAAGCGCTTTGGATAAAAGCGCTATATAAAAAAGCAGCCATTTACCATGTGTACATAATGTACATGTACCTTATATGTGACAAATAAAACACAACTTGAACTTGTAACCATGTGGTTTAGTTGTAAATCCTCAGGCCCCACCCCTCGGTACATCACCTGTGTCTTAGAAACAGGAGAGAGTGGAAGTCCAAGCTATTTTTTTTACTACCTAAATGTTCATTGTGAGCCATCTGTGGTGCAGATTCCCCTTGGGATTAATAAAGTACTTCCATTCTATATTCAACTAATGTCAAATTATAATCTAATTTGCATTCACGTGTTGAAAGTGTTGACATGTTGTTGAATAAACATGGTGCATCTGCCATGTCTTTCAGGAGGTCATGCCTGTTCCTATAGTGCTTTCCTAGACACAGAAATAGCATAGATTAGTAAAAGCACAACTGATGGTGGGTATGGTATATGGTAATATGCAGTACACACAATGGAATAACTTACTTGTTGTGGCTATAGCTAGATATTATATTATCCGCTTACGGTTGACTTTGGCCGTGGCTACCACCACATTGAAAACGGCTTGTTATTTTCTTGCCTCTGGCTTTGTGCCGTTGTTGGAGTCTGCTTGTGGAGGAGATCTCATCGGTTCTTGCAGCCAAAGGTGCATCAGGCCCACAACACGTGAACAGTAATCTGGCATCCTGTAAAAATAAAAAATAAAAAAATAGCCATGCATAAGTATCTCATCGTTTGCTTTGGAAAACAGCTTGGTGGCATGTTGCACAGTAGCATCAGCTAGCTGAACAGCATTAGCTAGCTGAATAGGATGATGTTGACTGCTAAACGATTTCAATAACAATGATAACTCGATGATATTACAAAAGCAGAACTTACCCAGCAGTACAAGAACGGATCTGGAGGATATTGTGGTCGCATTGCTCCAAAAGGAATCTATTAACGCGACTGGTAAGCTACTACGGGTAGCTTGTCGGACGTAGCAACAGTAACCAAGGGGGGCGGGGCTTTGCAAAAGGTCAATGACTAACCGATTTGATTTGATTTGATGATTTGATGTTTTTTATTTCCGTGTCTTACATACAGGTGTATGCCCAGCCCATATGGGCTTACAAGACTCATAACAATAAGTATATAATAATATACTTGACCAATTACTTGACAAATGACATATAGACCAAGATGGCCACAAGAAAAAGAAAATACAAGAAAATACAATAAAACTTAATATAACACAAGCTGTACGCAATGTATATAAACAAAGAAACAAGAGGAATTCAAATACTATTATATAGGATATAGTGTGTTTTGTCTCAAGTGCCATGATGCTTTCTACCAAAAATCCTGCAAAACCGAAGATGTCCTCCACACAAAAAAACAACTCAACATACAACTCTCAGACTGCCGAAACAAATCCGGATTTACAATTAGAATTGTCTCAAATAAAGCCCTCCTCAAAGCGGTGTACAAAGGGCAATAAAAAACAAGATGATATTCATCCTCCACCTCTCCCAGATCACACAGAACACACAACCGCTCCTCCTCAGGTTTACCCTGGAATCTACCCACTTCCACAGCCAATGGCAGGGTGCCAGACCTCAACTTACTAACAGACTTTATTACTAACTAACTAGTGGGAGAAACGGCTAAACAATGTGAGCCTCCTCGACCTGATCAACCCTTGAGGTTAATACCAGGTGACATTTATTAAGACGTCTTCTGTTTTCCGTTTATCTCTCTCTATCCCCCCCTCTCTCTCTCTCTCTCTCTCTCTCTCTCTCCTCTCTCTCTCTCTCTCTCTCTATCTCTCTCTCTCTCTTTCTCTCTCTCTATCTCTCTCTCTCTCTCTCTCTCTTTCTCTTTCTCTCTATCTATCTCTCTCTCTTTCTCTTTCTCTCTCTCTCCTCTCTCTCTTTCTCTTTCTCTTTCTCTCTATCTATCTCTCTTTCTCTCTATCTCTCTCTCTCTCTTTCTTGCTCTCTCTCTCATTCTCACACATAAACACTTTTTTTTTTTTTTTTAGATTATTAGTTTTGCTTTTTTTTTTTGCTGTATTGGACAGACCTGGCAGAGAGGGAGTTGAACCCGGGATGCAGTGCGTTACGTGGTGCGCCACCCTGGGGCCCCATACACACCTTTCGGATGCGGAGCTAATGATGCTAATGATGGAGCATCGCCGTCGGTTGTGTGATAGTAAAGGGCTAACCTTCTGTATTGTCACAGTGAAAGGGTTAACCGGCTGTCGTGTGGCAGTGAAAGGGTTAAACATCCTTCCCTGTGTCACCACCTCTGTGTCTCACTCGCTCATGACACAGACACACATTCTTTTCCAGTCTAATTAATTAATAAAAAATAATTCTCAACTATTATGTCTTCAGGCGACTAGTTTCTGTAGAATGTGACGGCATTGCGGCTGCGTTGTACTCATTTCACCGACGCAGAGTTAGAAGTGTCGGCGTTGACGGTCTCCTTGACGACCACATGATGGCGCCGAGACAGGAGATGTGGAAACTGGTCATTTTGATGCCGTCAAGTCTGTTCAAGTGTTTTTCACCTCAAGGAACATCAACAGAAGTGCCTGGGAGAAAGATATTAACGTTGTTAAATGTCAACCTTGTGTTGCATAACAGAGCTTAGACTAATAACAGGTTTCACTCCCACCTAAACTGCACAGACGTATAACGTATGGCGTAAATGGTGCATTTATATAGCAGCTTTTATCCAAAGTGCTTTACAATTTGTTCCTCACATTTTACCCATTCACTCACACATTCACACACCGATGGCGGAGGCGACCATGTGTGGATAAAATTGTGGATAAAAGCGCTATATAAATTGTGACCCCGACCAGTGCTATAGCCTACATGTCTATTTTTTCATTTTCCAGATTTTTCCAGATTGTGAAAGTACAGAATGTAAGCTTTCAAATGATGTGTCATACTTTGAAATCTGAGAATGTTATTATTGTGATGTGCTAATTTTAAATCTTGTAGCAGTCTTTTTTCCCCAGAGACCTAAGCAGAGAAAACAGCTCTTAAAGATTTGACACCTTTTGCCAGGATTCTGCTGGGCGTAAACAATACCTCCAAGCCACACCTCTCCCCTGAATAGTATTAACATAATTAAGTGCTGTGACAGCCATGCTGACAGATCAGATACAAAATCAAACATTTTCTATTGTAGTAGTAATATAACTACTAGTCTGAATAATGTATATTTCAGTTATTGAATTGAAAACCTTTATTTATGTATTCCAATATCTGTTTTATTGATTAATGATATATTTTGAAAGAATGCAGGTTATAGCTGTATAAAACAAATGTCTGTCCCATTGTACCAATCAATGGGATATATTGCATGTTGGCTATAATGATTTTATAAAAAAGAGAGAGATTAAATGCATGGCCATATATTTATACATTCATGTGACATCACAGCATATTCTTTGTATAGCCCAGTGTTTCCTGAAAACAGATATGTACAGTGTTCAGGTTATACATCTATCATTACACAATTACAACCAAAATAGGAAGAAATTATGTTGACCGCAGGGAATTGTAATGCATAGTTGGTAGAACTGGCCAGCGGAGTGATAGACACAAGCCTCATTATTATCATTATCATTGTTACCACCTTTCATGTGACAACTGGATGAAAATCAGCAGACAATATCAAATCAATTCAAGAGGTTTATTAGTCACATACATACCAGGGCATACAGTGAAATGCGGGTGGTCATGCCCGCATCGATTGTGCAATAATACTAATAATAAAATACATAAACAGGTAATAAGAAGGCATAAGATGTGCATGATAAAAATAGACATGCTAATACAATATACAGTTTCAACTGTCATTATGCTATACTACAATAATCTAAACTATATAAGAACCACATCGGTTCTTTCCTTTAAAGTGACCTTTCCATTTAGTTTAAAGTGAAATTTTTTTTTATTCATTGCATACCAGGGCATACAGTGAAATGCGGTTGGCCATGCCCGCTACGATTGTGCAATAAAACAATAGTAATACAAATATAATGTACATGTATGATGTACCGGTACACAACAATACAATTCTTCTATGTCCCTATGCTATACTAGTACTACTATACTATCAAGTCAAGTCAAGAATGCAATAATAAGAATCCAATAGGATGAGAATGCGACATTGTGCAATAATACAAGTAATAAGAACAAGTAATAAGAATAAGACATATCAGGTATATGTACATGAGTTTTACAAAAGCTTTTACTCTACAAGAACCACTCCTGTTCTTGTTTAATCTTTTTAAAGTGACCTTACATTGTGAGCGTGTGCAGCATGAGTGTGTGTGTGTGTTCATGTTAAAGTGACTGCTAGTACAGTGTGTGTGTGTGTGTGTGTGTGTGTGCTCTACATCCATGTGTCTAACATCGTACAGTCTTCTTGTTCTGAGGTGCTCTAGATGTTGGGAGTGGGCATGTAATGTCTTTTGCGTCATCAGAACAGTATTGTCTTATCTCCTTATAAAGATATTCCTGTCGGTCATTGTCTAGACCAGGTGGGGGGAGGACAGGAAAACCAGAGATGGTTGGGTAGCGTTTTGGGTCTTTCAACAGCTGAAACGTGAATGGCTCTGTATCGTCACAGTGTAATTTCGCCGTCACCATGCCAGGACTGTTGGCATCGAAGCTGAAGTGCTGGTATTTCTTTATTTGTGGGAATCTTTTGAAGAAGCCTCCGAGATGTTGCTGCCAGTCGTAGCTTGGAACATCTACCATTTTCTCAGGATTGTGGGGGCACGATCAGATCACGCTTGATTGACAGCTTCAAGTGCCATTTTCTTAAGTGCTAAATGGACCCTACTTGGTTAGAAAGCTTGACTTATTGACTAACTAGCAAACTAGGTTAGACCACCCAAATGTGTGCTTTTAGTTACAGTAACGACCTCCCGCAGTGTGGCGCCGACTGTGTTCACTCTGCTCTGCTCCACGTTCAAGCTGCTATCACCTGCTAACATGCTCTAGTTTATATACGGAGACCAAGGTTCACCTGCTAACATGCTCTAGTTTATAGACACAGACCAAGGTTCACCTGCTAACATGCTCTAGTTTATATACGGAGACCAAGGTTCACCTGCTAACATGCTCTAGTTTATAGACACAGACCAAGGTTCACCTGCTAACATGCTCTAGTTTATAGACGGAGACCAAGGTTCACCTGCTAACATGCTCTAGTTTATAGACAGAGACCAAGGTTCACCTGCTAACATGCTCTAGTTTATAGACACAGACCAAGGTTCACCTGCTAACATGCTCTAGTTTATAGACACAGACCAAGGTTCACCTGCTAACATGCTCTAGTTTATAGACACAGACCAAGGTTCACCTGCTAACATGCTCTAGTTTATAGACACAGACCAAGGTTCACCTGCTAACATGCTCTAGTTTATATACGGAGACCAAGGTTCACCTGCTAACATGCTCTAGTTTATAGACACAGACCAAGGTTCACCTGCTAACATGCTCTAGTTTATAGACACAGACCAAGGTTCACCTGCTAACATGCTCTAGTTTATAGACACAGACCAAGGTTCACCTGCTAACATGCTCTAGTTTATAGACACAGACCAAGGTTCACCTGCTAACATGCTCTAGTTTATAGACACAGACCAAGGTTCACCTGCTAACATGCTCTAGTTTATAGACACAGACCAAGGTTCACCTGCTAACATGCTCTAGTTTATAGACACAGACCAAGGTTCACCTGCTAACATGCTCTAGTTTATAGACACAGACCAAGGTTCACCTGGACATAGGGTTATATTTGTCAATTCTGAGTTCATTTTTTGAGTCAGTATCAAGTGTTGTAGCTTTTATGATTCATACATTTCCTTTGTGTGAGACTGAGCATACAATATTTTACATAATGCGAAAACACCTTGTGTTTTGTTGAATAACTCCACAGTTTACCAGGGAAGTATGGTTCTGTCAACATGGAAACTGTATTTATGTGTTTTGAAATTTGGTGCAAAGACACCTTTTCTTCAGTGAGTGACGGACATTTATTTGGATATTGTTCTGGGCGTTTTTAGCGGACAACTGCGGTTACATGGTGACTTTTAATTCCGAATTATAACTTCGGAATCAAATCATTTGGATGTAAAAAATAAAATCCTGCGAGTTTACATGTAAAATTCCGACAAGGTGGTTACGTGAAAGAAACTCTCTAATCGGGTTTTCGAGTCATCGTAAGGTTTGGGGCTGGGAAGGCTTCTGATTGGGTAAACAGGATGTTAACGTCATTACGTTTACCAGAAGTAAACAAACTGTTGCGACCGGTATTCTCAGCTACTGTGCTAGCGTATCATTTTGTAACTAGATCGTTCTATTATTTTTAAGTCTTCCATAGCGTCTATATTAAATAAATTGTTTCAGCCCTCTTCCATCGCTTGCTCTTGTCCGCCATCTTTTATGTTTGTATGTAGCCTGTGCGCATTGCGCAAGCGCTAACAAGGGAGCGATCATGCGCAGAAAGACCGGAAGGAACTAATTCCGAAAAATGCGTGAAAAGGGGACAGAAAAAGCTTTCATTCAGAATGAAAAACGGAATCAACAGGCCACTTACTGTACATCCGAATGGATTTTAATTCGGAATTAAGTATTTTCAGATGTTTACATGATAACTTTAAATAGGATTGAACGTTAATTCAGAATGAAAAGGGGAATAAACCGCCCATGTAAACGTGGCCACGACGTGAACATTTTGGTGCTGCCTTCATATTTGGACCAATATCTCAATACAGCAATGTACCCCTCCTCCACACACACACACACGCACACACACACACACACGCACACGCACACGCAGACAAAAGGCTCCTCCATCATATAGCTCTCCTCCTATCAGTGTCCCTCTCTGCATCTTGTCCTAATACCATAGTTCCACGCTATGATTTGATTTAGATTTTTATTCAAGCTGCACGACATCTAATAAAGAAACTTGAACTTGATTGACTAGTCTTCATTTGGAAAAGATTGACCTAGATGTTTCAGGATTCTTCTAGACCTGACCACCTGGGGGGGGGGGGGGGGGGGAGGAGAGTCTCCTTCTAGACCTGACCACCTGGGGGGGGGGGGGAGAGGAGAGTCTCCTTCTAGACCTGACCACCTGGGGGGGGGGGGGGGGGGGAGAGGAGAGTCTCCTTCTAGACCTGACCACCTGGGGGGGGGGGGGGGGGTAGGAGAGTCAGACCTGACCACCTGGGGGGGGGGGGGGGAGGGAGGAGAGTCTCCTTCTAGACCTGACCACCTGGGGGGGGGGAGAGAGGAGAGTCTCCTTCTAGACCTGACCACCTGGGGGGGGGGGGACTGAGAGAGGAGAGTCTCCTTCTAGACCTGACCACCTGGGGGGGGGGGGGGGACTGAGAGAGGAGAGTCTCCTTCTAGACCTGACCACCTGGGGGGGGGGGGGGCGAGACGGAGAGGAGAGTCTCCTTCTAGACCTGACCACCTGGGGGGGAGGGGGGGGGGGGGGGGGGGGCGACGGAGAGGAGAGTCTCCTTCTAGACCTGACCACCTGGGGGGGAGGGGGGGGGGGGGGGCGAGGAGAGGAGAGTCTCCTTCTAGACCTGACCACCTGGGGGGGGTGGGGGGGGGGGGTGGAGAGTCTCCTTCTAGACCTGACCACCTGGGGGGGGGTGGGGGGGGGGTGGAGAGTCTCCTTCTAGACCTGACCACCTGGGGGGGGGTGGGGGGGGGGTGGAGAGTCTCCTTCTAGACCTGACCACCTGGGGGGGGGGGGGGGTGGAGAGTCTCCTTCTAGACCTGACCACCTGGGGGGGGGGGGGGGGGGGGGGGGAGAGGAGAGTCTCCTTCTAGACCTGACCACCTGGGGGGGGGGGGGGGAGAGGAGAGTCTCCTTCTAGACCTGACCACCTGGGGGGGGGGGGGGGGGGAGAGGAGAGTCTCCTTCTAGACCTGACCACCTGGGGGGGGGGGGGGGGGAGAGGAGAGTCTCCTTCTAGACCTGACCACCCGGTTAGGGGGGGGGGGGGGGGGGGGGGCGAGGAGAGGAGAGTCTCCCGATTCAGATACAATTCAAAGCGAGTCTTTATCACAAACGGTCCCAAAGATACTTAATGTTTTGCTGAGCGCTCTGCTTCAGGGGATGTGAAGCCACTCGTTTCTGAATTGTAAGACTGACTATTTGTTGTGATGTGTTTTTCTCTCTCCCTCCTCCCTCATCTCTCCTCCAACTACTCTCTTCACCTTCACCTCCATTCTTCCTCTTTTAAATCTCACATCCTCCAATCCCTTCACCTTCTGAACCCTCTCTCCCCCCCTCTCTCTCTCTCCCCACCCTCTCTCCCCCCCCTCTCTCTCTCTCCCCTCTCTCTCCCCCCCCCCCCCCCCCCCCCCCCCCCCCCCCCCCCCCCCCCCCCCCTCTCTCTCTCTCTCTCTCTCCTCCAGTTGAACAAGCAGCAGCTGCAGGCAGTAAAGGAGCGCTTCCAGTCCTTCCTCAGTGGGGAGACGCAGATCGTGGCGGACGAGGCGTTCTGCAACGCCGTGCGGAGCTACCATGAGGCCAAGGCCACACGTCCCCCTCCTCCTCTCTCTCTCTCCTCTCCTCTCCTCTCCTCCTCTCTTCCTCTCCTCTCATCTCTCCCTCTTTCATCTCTCCCCTCTCTCTCTGCCTCTCTCTCTCCCTCTCTTCCCCTCCTCCCGTGAAAACACTTCTAACGCATCAAGTAGAAAAACACTTCACACAATTCATCCCCTTCCTTCCCGGAAAGTGTTTGTTTGTTCCGCTCGCTCTGCGGCAGCGTGTTGAACTCTGTGTTCACGGCGTGGCGGTCTACACAGAGGTCATGGTCTCCACATAGTAGGGGTGGACGGTATGGTCCTAAAATTTATATCACGGTATAATTTGAAGCATAGACGGTAACGGTATATATCACGGTATCATCGTTTTTTGATAAAAAAAATTATTTTATTTTATATATATATTATTTTTTTATAAAATATATATATTATATAATTAGACTTGTACTGGTATTATCTGCGAGACATCGCCACCACGCAACAAGCTCCACTGTCTGTGTGTACTCTAGTAGCCTCCAGCTACGGCCAGAATTCTCCGGAGCTGCACCTGGACCTATACTCGAGTAGCCTCGAGCAGAGCTACGGCCAGGATTCTCCGGCGCTGCACCTGGACCCTATTGTATTGGTATTATAACGTTAGCAAGCCCTCAGCTCGAATACGCATCGAATCAGTGTTATAAGACATTGATATCATGAGCTATCTGTAGCTACTGCATATATAACGTTAATACAACGCCTCAGTGAATTATTTAGTTCAATGGGACATTTCGTTTTGAACGGTGAACTAACTTGTGTTAACGTGAGCTAACAGGTAGCATACACGTCTCTAGTACTAGACTTTGTGGAGCGTTTGTTGATGTCGGTAGCTGGCCGACTAGATACCCGTTCGGTTAGACAATGCCCCATCATGTATTAAACTAAAAGTGAATAGTTGACTGGGTCATTTTGTAACGGTAGCTAAGCTAACGTTAGCTCAGGGAGACGCCGACAGCTCCCGTGTCCCGTCCCACTAGACTACTAGACCCGTGTTTACATGCGTGCGGTAGGGGCTGGCACGCCCACTGCGCGAAGCCTCCTAAATAACTTTTTCCAGTTCGCACATATCTATTATCTATGACTAATTCTATCTATTTTTAGGGGCAAATGCCAGTGAAATAGTCGCGCTGTGGTTACATGACGGTCATTGCTATTTTAGAGCTGCACTACCGGTTACACGGTATACTCAAAATCCATACCGTAGAGCAAATTCATACCGTTTATACCGTTATACCGTTTATACCGTCCACCCCCTAGCACATAGGTCACGAGACAAAGGAGAGAGAGAGAGAGCAGCACCTGGCCTCCTGGGTGAAGGAGAGAGAGAGAGCAGCACCTGGCCTCCTGGGTGAAGGAGAGAGAGAGAGCAGCACCTGGCCTCCTGGTGAAGGAGAGAGAGCAGCACCTGGCCTCCTGGGTGAAGGAGAGAGAGAGAGCAGCACCTGGCCTCCTGGGTGAAGGAGAGAGAGAGAGGAGAGAGAGAGCAGCACCTGGCCTCCTGGGTGAAGGAGAGAGAGAGAGCAGCACCTGGCCTCCTGGGTGAAGGAGAGAGAGAGCAGCACCTGGCCTCCTGGGTGAAGGAGAGAGAGAGCAGCACCTGGCCTCCTGGGTGGAGGAGAGAGAGAGAGCAGCACCTGGCCTCCTGGGTGAAGGAGAGAGAGAGAGCAGCACCTGGCCCTCCTGGGTGAAGGAGAGAGAGAGAGCAGCACCTGGCCTCCTGGGTGAAGGAGAGAGAGAGAGCAGCACCTGGCCTCCTGGGTGAAGGAGAGAGAGAGCAGCACCTGGCCTCCTGGGTGAAGGAGAGAGAGAGCAGCACCTGGCCTCCTGGGTGAAGGAGAGAGAGAGCAGCACCTGGCCTCCTGGGTGAAGGAGAGAGAGAGCAGCACCTGGCCTCCTGGGTGAAGGAGAGAGAGAGAGCAGCACCTGGCCTCCTGGGTGAAGGAGAGAGAGAGAGCAGCACCTGGGCCTCCTGGGTGAAGGAGAGAGAGAGCAGCACCTGGCCTCCTGGGTGAAGGAGAGAGAGAGAGCAGCACCTGGCCTCCTGGGTGAAGGAGGAGAGCAGCACCTGGCCTCCTGGGTGAAGGAGAGAGAGAGAGGAGAGAGCCCGCGTCTGCGTGTTTCATTCTCAGTCCCGCTGGGAGAGGGAGAGGGAGGGAGGAGGGAGAGAGAGGGAGGGAGAGAGAGAGAGAGAGAGATGGAGGGAGGGAGAGAGAGAGAGAGAGAGATGGAGGGAGGGAGAGAGAGAGGAGAGAGCCCGCGTCTGCGTGTTTCATTCTCAGTCCCGCTGAGTCCGACGCATTTGTGTTTCCGGGTTCCCGTTTTGCGCTCTGATTGGCCACTGACCTACGCCCCCCTCGCTATGAGCGGCGGCTGTGTCTGTGTGCTATTGTTTATTATTATCCGGCCACAGTGTGGGTTCCCTGGTCGGTGATGATGAGCTCAAATAGGTTATTATAATAAACACTGAATGGAGCAATATAGCCTTGTTGTTAGTTAGACAGCAGGCTATACGTTCTTCAGTTGAGTTACACTTTGAAACATTTATAGCGAGTCTTGCTCTAGAGATGCATCATCACAACAACACGGGGCGGCTCTACAACAACAATGGCTTATTTATCTATAAAGAAGACAATCCCATCGCTGACAACAAGTACTATAGTCACACACAGGCCTGCCGTGTTTTATGAATGAAGTAGATTTTCATTTAATCGCCTTTAATAGGACTCACAGGAATTGTGTAAAGTTGCCCAAATAGTGCTAGGAATAGCAATGCATGTCCCCCTTTAACTGGTTCTCTGTGTGTGTGTGTGGTGTGTGTGTGTGTGTGTGTGTGTTGTGTGTGTGTGTGTGTGTGTGTGTGTGTGTGTGTGTGTGTGTGTGTGTGTGTGTGTGTGTGTGTGTGTGTGTGTGTGTGTGTGTGTGTGTGTGTGTGTGTGTGTGTGTGTGTGTGTGTGTGTGTGTGTGTGTGTGTGTGTGTGTGTGTGTGTGTGTGTGTGTGTGAGGGATATCATGTTAACACTTTGATCGCCATGGTTAAATTCATAATTTACCATCTTTCGCCTGCTCTATTTGTCTATGGAGAAGTTCCCCTTCTTTGCAGGGCTATAACTTTTTAAATTGTATTGCTAAATTGACATTATTATGGCCCATTCAATGTCCTATATCTATTGTTTAGGGTGTAGCAACGTTATACTTTTTCATTCACATATTCATACTAAAATACGGTCTAAAGTATAAGTATGTTTTCATCTCTTTCTGCAGCTTTCTCCAGAACGTGATTTATAGCCCTAAATGCATTATATTGATGATCAAATACAGTTTGGTAGGAATCTGTGCGAGATAAAAAAATGTCAACTGGATGTGCTTCTAGGAGTTACTACGTATCATCTGATGTTGACCGGATGGGCGAGGGATCGTTTATAATTCCGTGGGCAACGTTATATCATTCATCTAGTGTGAGTGATATGATCATCAGAGCAGTTTATATGGAACACGTTAAAAAAAAACGCTGAATCTTACCGTATCTTCCTCGCGCCGTTGGGCGATGAGCGTGGAGCAGAGATATTCCTATTATGGGATGTAGAAATACCCGATCCATTTCCAGGTTGTATAATAGTATATACGTCCAAATCATGTTGTTTATCGAGTTATTTGCACCGATCGGTGTTCACTGTGTCAAGATGGAGTCCCTCTAACGATAGCGAGTGCCCGGACGAAATATGGGTGAGCACCACTTCATCCACAGATCACTTCCTGTTGGGCGATCTGCCGATCGGCCACCAGATGGCGCTCTTGAACCGTTAGAGAGTTGAGTGGGACTCAGCAGTATATCTCAGGTCCCCGGGGGAGAAATATGATTTCGATCACAGATTTTTGAAATATTGATATCAAAGACGTGTTACGGCGTCTTCGGCAGAATGAGCATGGCGGGGAATGACGAGTTTCGGCGTCTCCGGCGATTAAAGTGTTAACACATTGACGGCCACTGGGATTAGACGGGCCCCACTCTATAAGGCCAGCTTCTCATAACAAGGTTTAACTATGCGTGAGGTTGTTTGTAGAGCTAAATCTATATTTTAAATGATTGCTATGGGTCTATTGTCTACAGCAACAACACAAGCGAGCAGTCAACGACAGACCGCGGGTCCATGAGTGTTTTTTGTTCACTCTTGTGTGAGTTGTGTTGCAGCGCAGGGCACTGCAGTAGTGGAGGCTCTACTCTGCTGACATAGTGCTGCACTTCCTGGTTTAATAGCACAGTCTTCAGGTGCGCAGAGTCAGAGATATATATATCTGTATGTCTTAAATGTCATGATTAGATTTGTTTAGATGATTAGTTTCAAGTTTCTTTAATAGTTGTCATACAGAAGTACAGAATACTTTCATACAAAATGCTTCTTACTGTTACGCTCCAGAGACTGTGCTAGACAAGATAGTATCAAATAACATAGTATAGCATGTAGTATAGAAGAAGAAAATGAGGTCACAGTGTTCGGTATAGACATATGTACAATGTTCTGAGTTACCATATAATATACAATACTATGCAGTGTACTAATGTACAGTACTATATAGTGCAAAGCAGAAATGGGATGAGGTACAATTTAGGTACAATTTACAGTAAGGTGTACGAGTTGTAGTGCAATCCTTCATCAATAAATATAAAGTGTGGGGAGTGGGTGCTACAGTGCGTTTGTTTAAAGTGGGTGTGTGCTATAAAGTGTGTGGAGTGGGTGCTACAGTGTGTTTGTTTAAAGTGAGTGTGTGCGTGTGGATGTGTGTGCTATGTGCGTTTGGTGGTTGTTGTTGTGTAGGGGAGGATCTATGGTGGTTGTTGTTGTGTAGTGTTCATTCATTGTGATTAGATTAGATTCTTATATCTGTATGTTGTGTATGTCATACATGTCATGAATTGAAAATGGGGGACCCTGATGTAAACAAGACGAAAGTCTCTCTGGTCTGCATCCCCTTAACAATTGTGTGTATTGAGCTGTACTGCACTGTACCCATTCTGCAATCTGTTAATAAAATGTTCAATCAATCAGTATATATTTGTTATTTATTTTTGGTATAGTGCTTAACAAGCATAATTGATTTGAATGTTGCCCAGTTGTGGCCTGTTGATGGGCAATACATATCAAAAGTTCCAAAACATCTATTGTGTTTGTATTTGTATGATCCACTATATAAACATACTAATTATAATATCTACATACATGGCATTTGATTGGAGGCTAGTCTCACTTTGTCCCACAGCAACATTAAAATAGTTTAGATTTGTGTATGTTGTTTATGTAAAACATTTACTTGAAAGTAACGCAATAGTTACTTTCTGAAGTAACTAGTTACTTTTATAATTTGTAACTGAGTAAGTAATTTAGTTACTTTTTGGAAGAAGTAACTAGTAACTGTAACTAGTTACTTTTTAAAAGTAACTTGCCCAACACTGTTGATCGCCATCTGGTAGATCGATATGTCCATTGGCTGATGCTATATTCCTTTACTGCATACTGAATTCGGCGTTGCAAAAAGTATTCCATGCGATCTGATGAAGGCATAGCTTCAGGCTAACAGAAAAAGTAGGCCAGAATGAAAAACAAATAACATCCGGTCTGAAAACAAGGAGTACTCCATTTTTCGAGACAGCGCCACTACCAGGATCTGGCCGGTAATGCACTTTTCCGAATCCCAAGAGTAGGGTATATCTGCAGTGCCGCTCCGTGACATTGAGTAGGTTATTAAAATGCAATAAAAGCAAAAACAAGCTTATCACGTATATACGTGGTTGGCCATGAATGTGTTAAGAGGATTGTGCTGCTCAATGCCACCACACACACACACACACACACACACACACACACACACACACCTACACACTAGGGGTGGGAATCGCCAGAGACCTCACGATATGATACTATCGCGATACTTGCATCACGATACGATAGTATCGCGATACTAAATATATTGCGATACGCTGAGTATTGCGATATTAATATTGCAATATTTTTTTTTATTCTTTTTTATCAAATTTTATTTATTACCTTTTTTCAACTGCAAAGTAAAACTTTGTCAACATGTTTTATCTAATAAAATAAAGTTCAGTCTGTTCATCTCACTTCAATAATTTTTATTGCAGAACATGGTATTTTCTCAGGCAGACAGTCAACACTGTAATCTGTGTTGCATGTACCTGACAAACTGAACTGTTTGTATTACAGTCATATTCCAACTTAACTGAATGCATGTGTGTGTGTGTGTGTGTGTGTGTGTGTGTGTGTGTGGACTACTGTACTATTACAGGTATTGAAATGAACAATGCAACTTCCTTATACAATTTTTTTTTTTTATGAATAATTAAATATCGATACTTGGCGTTCCTGTATCGATACAGTATCGCCACGCAAAGTATCGCGATACTACTACGTATCGATTTCCCCCCCCCCACCCCTACTACACACACACACACACACCCACCATCTCTCTCTCTCCCCCCCCCCTCTCTCTCTCCATCCCCCCCTCTCCCCCACCTCTCTCTCTCTCTCTTACCCCTCTCTCTCTCTCCATCCCCCCCTCTCCCCCACCTCTCTCTCTCTCTCTTACCCCTCTCTCTCCTTCCCCCCCTCCCCCCCTCTCTCTCGCCCCCTCTCTCTCTCTCTCTCTCTTACCCCTCCCTCTCCTCTCTCTCTCCATCCCCCCCTCTCTCTCCCTCCTTGTCTCTTATCAGCTGCCCTCCTCCTCCATCTTACTTAAACCACCCCCCCCCCCCCCCCCCCCGCCAGCCCACTTCTCTCCTCGTTCCTCTCCTGCCGAAAGGGGAGTGGTGCCTATCATTCCTTATGAGATGGAGATCTTATCGCCCAGCTTCTCTCTCTCTCTCTCTCTCTCTCTCTCTCTCTCTCTCTCTCTCTCTCTCTCTCTCTCTCTCTCTCTCTTTTATCCACTTTTTTCTCCCATTTTCTATATTTTTCTCTCATCCCAATTTCGTATCATCCAATTCAACCCTCCCCTGTCACGAACGCTGTTTCTTGCCTCCCACAAGCCGGCTGCAATGTGGACTAAGTCATACATAGCACAAGTCCCCTCCGGTACTTGAGGTAACAGCAGTCGCATCTTTTCACCTGCGCAGCTCGATCTCTCAGTGGCGAGGAGTAACGCGTGGGAGGCTCACGCTGCCCCCGACACTTCCTGATTCTACTGCGCAGGCGCACCAACCGACCTGTAGGAGTCGCTGTCCACAACGCCCGATCCCCACCCATCAGTTTCCCACCCCCTAATACGGCCAATGTGTATTAGTACGGACGACCAGCTAAACTGAAAGCAATGTGGAGCGCTGGGCTCGAACAGGCAAGCCCAGCGTCTCCGCATTCGTGGCGAGCGCCTTGCCCACTACGCCACGTAGCCGCCCCTTGTGTTTGTATTTGTATGATCCTGTGTAATCCCAGGAAACTCCAGCAAACAGAGCTTCAATGCATTTCCTTAGAAATCGTGCCATTTCTCGCCTGATTATTGAATCATTCTGAAATCAACGCTACAGTAGATTATCGGTATTATGTTTCATCATGCATGCACGAAAGGGGGGGGGGGGGGGAAAGCTGCCCCTCCGTGCTTTGAACGCAGCCAACGGCACACACACACACACGCTGTGATCACGGCGAAAAAAATCATCGGATCAACGCAAGATTGGTAACATATAGTCCTTACCTCGTCTATGATGTACTGCAAAAAGAATAATCCAATTATATGATCGCCATTCCAAATATTTTTTTTTTTATCAAATATTTTTCTTTTTCTTTTCTTTTTTCCAACATGAAACAAAACATATCACAATACAACAACAACAATACATAAAAAGACTTCCCAAGACCGTAACTCAACACCACATGACAAGACAACAACTGATACAACTGTACAGTGATCATCCTAACATGGACACTCGCTCGTTCTCTCCCCCCCCCCCCCCCCTCCCCCCGCTCACCCCAGGACCTCAACATGAGTCACACTCACAATACATCACTCAGCAAAAAACAAGAATCAAAACAAACATTTCCAAACTTATATGCGTTCCCTCAACTTTGCCACTGCAGCCAACCAAATTGCGATATCAGATTCCCTAACCCCTATAACACGCCGTGGATATCTCCAAATAGATCACGTCAAGGTAGGTGAGAAACCATACCTTTGGACAGAGTCTGTCTGGGTGAAACCAACGTGAGGCAATACATTTTTTTGCGGCTGTGAGGCCGGCCAAAATGAGTTTTTTCACCTGTATAGAGGTCGGTAATTTAGAGAGATCATTCAATAATAATACAGAAGGAGATACAGGTATGGTTAGAGAGAAAATGTCTGAGAGCTGATATGTAACATTTTCCCAAAAACTCACAACAGGAGGGCATTCCCAGTACATATGCATAAATGTACCTGTGGCGCCATTGGACACAAGGTACATAGAGAGTCAGGTCTGAGACCCATTGAATTCAATCGTCTAGGGGTTAAATAAGTTGGTGATCTGGGTTGTGTGAGGATAACCGAACATTTTCCCAGACTGCATCCCAATCAAAATCTACATCCAACTCAGGAACATCCTTTCTCCAAATCGTATCCAGGGGGAGCTCTTTATACAAGGTCATGAGTAAATGGCGATAAAAGTCAGAAACGAAGCCTCTCGATGTCTCTTTGTCATAAAATAATTTGTGAAAGCGGTGATGCACTAGTGGAGCGTCCCATGGCATGCCATGAGCCTTCAGAGCTGCTCTTATTTGTAAATAAAAGAAAAGGGAGGTTCTGGGGAGATCATATCCGTTGGATATATCCTGGAAAGAGCGGAGACCAGAGTTATCGAAGATATCCCCCAATGTGTGGATGTCTTTCTTTTCCCATCTAGGTTACCTAATAGGTTGTTGTCCAATAAGGAGAAGATTGTTATTAAATAGAGGGGAATGCGTGTGCCATTGATGGTGGTTTGTACCCACTTTCTGAGTGTCACGCCAAGTTTGGATCACATGTGTGATTAAAGGGCCAAATCGTAATTTACAACATTGTTTAATTGATATGTTGGTATACACAATATCCTGAAGTCTATATGGGGACACCAACTTCTCCTCCAATGGTCGCCAAGATACAGCTGCTTGAGCATCAAACCAAGTGATCAAAGGTCTCAGAGAGAAAGCTTGAAAATAATATTTAAAGTCTGGAAATGCTAAGCCATTCCAAATATTGATCGCGGTCATGTGTCCAACGTTTATCCACCAAAACACATGAATCCACGGTGCTCCCAGTGTCCCCAATCCTTGTGTTATAACCGTAGTCATGCCCGAGAAGGAAAACCCGGACCGACTTCTTAGATCGATGCACAGCCCAATCCAGAGGGATTCCAATGATGTGCAATACCGGCCGCAAGGCGTTAGGCGGCGGTATTGGCCCTTCGAGATCTCAGAGCCATTCCCAATGATAACATCAGGCTGGATGGATGAATTATGAATGGATATAGCGAATAAAAGAAATGACGATTTAAAACCCGACTTTTCTCGGGTTTGGCGCCCAGTGCATGGCGAGTTAACACTAAATATGTCGTCCTTGGCGCTGAATGTGTTAAGTGTAGCTCGGTTTCCACCTCTTCTTGTGTGCAGTGGGTGCCAGGTCTGCCTATGGCCTCTCTCTCTCTCTCTCTCTCTCTCTCTCTCTCTCTCTCTCTCTCTCTCTCTCTCTCGCTCTCTCTCTCTCTCTCTCTCTCTCTCTCTCTCTCAATTCAATTCAATTCAAGTGGCTTTATTGGCATGACGCAGCTTGTACATGTTGCCAAAGCAAATGGTTGATAACATAAGCATGGATTACAAAACACATATTAATGTCATAGTATATACAAACATTTTCATCATAAAATAGAACATAAAATATTACGACATAAACATGTCAGGTGACTGTCACTCACTGTCCCTCAGTCTATGGCAGGCAGCAACATAGGCTGCTGCTAGCTCACAGCTTGTTGAGTCCTCCCCTAGTAGGATTGGTAGTTTTCCTGTATCTGGTAGTGCAAGAAAACCTTTTGTTATTAGTTCAAATAAAAAAATGCGTTTCTCTAATATATTTATATTTTTCACATTTGGTGAGGAAGTGCAACTCAGTTTCAGGCTCACTGAGGATGCAATGACAGCACAGCCTTTGCTCTGCAGGGAGCCAGGTTTTCCTGTGCCTCCCCTTTTCAACAGCGAGGCTGTGCTCACTCAGTCTGTATTTTGTCAAGGTTCTTTTTAGTTGTTGATCAGTCCCCATGCTCAAGTAATCTGCTATGGTGTACTGTCGATTTAGAGCCAGATAGCACTGCATTTTGCTCTGTGCTTTTGTTTGTGTTTCCAATAGGTGATGTAGTTTTGTTTTAGCTGTGTAGTAATTTGATTTATTCTGATTGGTGATGTGTTCTGTTCCTGAGGTGTGTTAAGAGAGCAGGTTTGTGGACTCAGCCTCAGGACCAGCTGGGTAAGGGGGTTCCTGATGCTCCTCAGCTCTTGGCACTGCAGGGCTTGATAATGGTACGAGAGGGGGTCACTTCGTTTTAGGTGTGTCCAAAAGTTAATTGCTCTTTTTTGTATTCTGCCCTGCATGCATTGTTTGTAGTTTTCCTCTGGACATGTAGGATAATCTTACAGAACTCTGCATGCAGGGTCTCAATGGGGTGTTTGTCCCATTGGGTAAAGTCTTGTTTTGTAAGTGGACCCCACACCTCACTGCCATAGAGTGCAATTGGTTCAATAACACATTCAATTAATTTTAACCAGATTCGAATTGGTATTTCTGTTTGTATATTTCTTTTTATGGCGTAGAAGCCCGGCGTGCTTTCCCTCTCAGCTCATTGACTGCTTCCTTAAAATGTCCAGTTGAACTTAGTTTTAGGCCTAAATAGGTGTAATGTGTGCAGTACTCTACATGTTTTGTACTTTGGTAGGACGTCCTGAGATCTGGATCTTTTTTGAATATCATTGTTTTGGTCTTTTTGGGGTTTACTGCCAAGGCCCAGGTCTGACAGTAATGCTCTAGCAGGTCAGGCTCTGCTGTAGGCCGTCTGCTGTGGGGGACAACACAACCAGGTCATCTGCAAAGAGCAGGCATTTCACTTCCCGATTGTGGAGATTTATACCGGGGGAAGAGGACTTTTCTAGTATATTAGCCAATTCATTAATATAGATATTGAAGAGTGCCGGGCTGAGGTTGCAGCCCTGACGAACGCCTCGCCCTTGGGTAAAGAATTCTGTTCTTTTTTTGCCAATTTTTACGCTGCACATATTACCAGAGTACATTGATTTAATAATATCATATGTTTTACCCCCTACACCAGTGATTCCCAACCTGGGGTCCGCGGACCCCCTGGGGTCCGCCAGGGGGCGCAGGGGGTCCGCCAGACCACAGATGATTTGAGGTCTTTTTTTTTAATTTTTTTTTTTTTTATTTATTTTTTTTTTTTATTTTTTTTTTATCATCAGAAGCATGAATAGTCTCTCCACTACAATAAAAAATAAAGATAAATAAATAAACATCTAGACATGATTTTTGAACGTTAACAGTAGGCTACCGGGTAGCCGCTAAAACGCGAATCAGTTGACTGTATCACTTTCTGTAGCTAGCCTAGCACGCTAGTTAACTTTCTCGGCTCGTCTGCAGTCAGCCGCCAGAGGCGAAAATGTGTGACAAACGAAAAGGAGATGACGGCAGCTCATCTGCAAAAAAAGTTAGGACCTACAGCAATCGCGAAAATTACATCACCATGGGCTTCACTGAGGGACCAGACAAACGACCTGAGTGTGTGATTTGTGGAGAAAAGTTGGCAAACTCGAGCCTGAAGCCCAGCAAGCTGAAGAGACATCAGGCGTCTAAGCACCCAGAAACCGTTGGGAAGGATCCAGACTTTTTTCGGAGGAAAGAACAGTCTCTCAAGGCGAACAAGCCTGTTGATGTTAGAGTAGCGTGGAGCAGGGGTGGCAGTGATTTACAGAAGGCTACCGAAGCCTCCTTTGAGTGTTCGCTTTTAATTGCAAAAGCAAAGAAACCGCACAATATTGGCGAGCAGCTCATCAAACCAGCCTGCATCAAAATGGTTTAGAAACTGTGCGGCCCACAGGTGGCGGATAAACTAAAATCAGTACCACTCTCGAACAATGTAGTGAAAGACCGAATTGATAAGATGTCAAGTGATTGCGAGCAGCAGCTGTCAGAAAAGCTTAGAAAGGGTCCATTTGCCATACAACTTGATGAAACTACAACTGTCGCAGACGAGGCTGTGCTCATCGTTTAATGTGCAATATATTGAAAATGAGGATCTGAAGCAGGACATTCTCATGTCCGTCAACCTTACTACCAGGATATTTTTACTGCAGTGGATTCTTACTTCATTCAACATAAATGCAAACCGTTCACCATTAGGGCCTGATTTGAGAGGATGAATACAGGATTTGAATATTGGCCAAAATTTTGAAATACATATGGTGCAAGATTAGATTTGTTGATTGAAGGCACAAGTCAAAGAAGCATAGTGGGTCTAATTATGATGCATATGCCTGTGTATAAGCAGTTTGTTATTAAAATGACAAAAAAAAAGGTATTAAACCCAGCTAGGACAGATTCTCTCTGCTACTGATTGGAATTTCCTGTCTCATATTTAGTTTAATTTGTTGCATTGATTTGTTCCATA
>NC_140182.1:1763870-1786485 GCF_963971535.1 Notolepis coatsorum
GAACACCCAGAGAGAGGAGGGTCCAGGTGGGGAGGAACACCCAGAGAGGAGGGGTCCAGGGGGAACACCCAGAAGAGAGGTCCAGGTGGGAACACCCAGAGAGAGGAGGGTCCAGGTGGGGAACACCAGAGAGAGGAGGGTCCAGGTGGGGAACACCCAGAGAGAGGAGGGGTCCAGGTGAGGAACACCAGAGAGAGGAGGGACCAGGTGGGGAACACCCAGAGAGAGGAGGGGTCCAGTGGGGAACACCCAGAGAGAGGAGGGTCCAGGTGGAACACCAGAGAGGAGGGTCCGATGGGAACACCCAGAGAGAGGAGGTGGTCCAGGTGGGGAACACCCAGAGAGAGGAGGGGTCCAGGTGGGGAGGAACACCCAGAGAGAGGAGGGGTCCGGGTGGGGAGGAACACCCAGAGAGAGGAGGGTCCAGGTGGGGAGAACACCCAGAGAGAGGAGGGTCCAGGTGGGAGGAACACCCAGAGAGGAGGGTCCAGGTGGGAGGAACACCCAGAGAGAGGAAGGGTCCAGGTGGGAGGAACACCCAGAGAGAGGAGGGTTCCAGGTGGGGAGGAACACCCAGAGAGAGGAGGGTCCAGGTGGGGAGGAACACCCAGAGAGAGGAAGGGTCCAGGTGGGGAACACCCAGAGAGAGGAGGGTCCAGGTGGGGAGGAACACCCAGAGAGAGGAGGGTCCAGGTGGGGAACACCCAGAGAGAGGAGGGGTCCAGGTGGGGAACACCCAGAGAGAGGAGGGTCCAGGTGGGGAGGAACACCCAGAGAGAGGAGGGGTCCAGGTGGGGAACACCCAGAGAGAGGAGGGTCCAGGTGGGGAACACCCAGAGAGAGGAGGGGTCCAGGTGGGGAGGAACACCCAGAGAGAGGAGGGGTCCAGGTGGGGAACACCCAGAGAGAGGAGGGTCCAGGTGGGGAACACCCAGAGAGAGGAGGGTCCAGGTGGGGAACACCCAGAGAGAGGAGGGTCCAGGTGGGGAGGAACACCCAGAGAGAGGAGGGTCCAGGTGGGGAACACCCAGAGAGAGGAGGGTCCAGGTGGGGAGGAACACCCAGAGAGAGGAGGGGTCCAGGTGGGAGGAACACCCAGAGAGAGGAGGGTCCAGGTGGGAGGAACACCCAGAGAGAGGAGGGGTCCAGGTGGGGAGGAACACCCAGAGAGAGGAGGTCCAGGTGGGGAGGAACACCAGAGAGAGGAGGGTCCAGGTGGGAGGAACACCCAGAGAGAGGAGGGTCCAGGTGGGGAGGAACACCCAGAGAGAGGAAGGGTCCAGGTGGGGAACACCCAGAGAGAGGAGGGGTCCAGGTGGGGAGGAACACCCAGAGAGAGGAGGGTCCAGGTGGGGAGGAACACCCAGAGAGAGGAGGGGTCCAGGTGGGGAACACCCAGAGAGAGGAGGGTCCAGGTGGGGAACACCCAGAGAGAGGAGGGTCCAGGTGGGGAACACCCAGAGAGAGGAGGGTCCAGGTGGGGAGGAACACCAGAGAGAGGAGGGTCAGGTGAGGAACACCCAGAGAGAGGAGGGGTCCAGGTGGGGAACACCCAGAGAGAGGAGGGGTCCAGGTGGGGAACACCCAGAGAGAGGAGGGGTCCAGGTGGGGAACACCCAGAGAGAGGAGGGTCCAGGTGGGGAGGAACACCCAGAGAGAGGAGGGGTCCAGGTGGGAGGAACACCAGAGAGAGGAGGGGTCCAGGTGGGGAGGAACACCCAGAGAGAGGAGGGTCCAGGTGGGGAACACCCAGAGAGAGGAGGGTCCAGGTGGGGAGGAACACCCAGAGAGAGGAGGGGTCCAGGTGGGGAGGAACACCCAGAGAGAGGAGGGTCCAGGTGGGGAGAACACCCAGAGAGAGGAGGGGTCCAGGTGGGGAACACCCAGAGAGAGGAGGGGTCCAGGTGGGGAACACCCAGAGAGAGGAGGGTCCAGGTGGGGAGGAACACCCAGAGAGAGGAGGGGTCCAGGTGGGGAGGAACACCCAGAGAGAGGAGGGGTCCAGGTGGGGAACACCCAGAGAGAGGAGGGGTCCAGGTGGGGAGGAACACCCAGAGAGAGGAGGGGTCCAGGTGGGGAACACCCAGAGAGAGGAGGGGTCCAGGTGGGGAACACCCAGAGAGAGGAGGGTCCAGGTATATTATGGAGGACCGATGCTTTGATGATTGTGACCTTTTCACAATTTTTCTCTTTTGAGATTTAAAATGCCAGACAGGCCGTGCATTAGTTACATTACAGTGTACTTATGAAAACACTATTGATGTAATAAAATCAAACGTATATAGGGAGAGAGGAGAGAGGGAGGGAGAGAGGAGAGAGGGAGGGAGAGAGGCAGGAATGGAGGCCCCTAGAGAGGCTTGTTGTTTTATTTACAGGACCCTCGGTCTTCAAAGGCAGCGCCCCGGGCTGCAGCTGTACGACCAGACAAACTGCAACCCTCTGGTGGACCTCTGGATAATAAGCATCCCCATAAAGAGAGAGAGAGAGAGAGAGAGAGAGAGAGAGAGAGAGAGAGATGAGAGAGAGAGAGAGAGAGAGAGAGAGAGAGAGAGAGATCCCCATAAAGAGAGAGAGAGAGAGATCCCCATAAAGAGAGAGAGAGAGAGAGAGAGAGAGAGAGAGAGAGAGAGAGAGAGAGAGAGAGAGATCCCCATAAAGAGAGAGAGAGAGATCCCCATAAAGAGAGAGAGAGAGAGAGAGATATAGATAGAGAGATCCCCATAAAGAGAGAGAGAGAGAGAGAGATCCCCATAAAGAGAGAGAGAGAGAGAGAGAGAGAGAGAGAGATCCCATAAAGAGAGAGAGAGAGAGATCCCCATAAAGAGAGAGAGAGAGAGAGAGAGAGAGAGAGAGAGAGAGAGAGAGAGAGAGAGAGAGAGAGAGAGAGAGAGAGAGAGAGAGAGAGAGAGAATTGAGAGATTGAATCCCCATACTACAAGGAAGACATGTTCCTAATCCTACAAGATGAAATCAACCAGTTCCAGCTTACGGGCACATTATAGTCTGTGGGGACCTCAATGCCAGGACAGGACGAGAACCTGACACTCTCAGCACACAGGGAGACAAACACCTACCAGGAGGGGGGAACATCCCCTCCCAAATATGCCCCCCAGAAATAACTATGACCAAACAACAAATAAACATGGGTCACAACTTATACAGCTCTGTCGCTCGCTGGACTGTACATAGTTAACGGTAGGCTCTGAGGGGACACTTATGGTAGGTACACATATAGCTCATCTCTGGGTAACAGTACAGTAGACTATTTTATCACGGACCTCAGCCTAGAGTCTCTCAGAGCGTTCACAGTCAGCCAGCAAACACCCCTGTCAGACCACAGCAAAACCACTGTCTACCTGAATAGATCAACACCCAACCAGGAAATACCAAAACCAAACAAACTACACACTATTAAAAAACACTACAAATGGAAAGAAAGTAGTATGGAAGCATTCCAATCCGCTATCAAGCTACAAAAGTCCAATCCAAACTAGACCAATTCCTAGAAAAAAACTTCCAACACAACAGCAAAAGTGTAAACGGGGCGGTAGAAAACATCAATAACATATTTGACCTTACAGCTTCCTTATCCAACCTAAAGGCCTCAAATAGGAAAGCGAGGAAAAATAGAAATACAAATATGCATGACAAATGGTATGATAATGATTGTAAAAATCTCAGGAAGATATTAAGGAACCTATCAAACAAAAACACAGAGACCCAGACAACCAGAACACACGTCTCCAATACAGTGAAACACTGAAACAATACAAAAACACAGTCAGAAAAAAAAGAGACCAACATGTTAGAAACCAGCTACAAGATATAGAGGAATCTATAAAAGCAAACAACTTCTGGGAAAACTGGAACAAAATAAACAAACAACACCACGAGGAGCTACCCATCCAAAATGGAGATGTATGGGTAAACCACTTCTCAATCTCTTTAGCCAATACAAAAAAACGAACAGCAAAAACACATACAAGACAAACTACAAAGCCTGGAGTCAACCATAAAAGACTACCAGAACCCGCTAGACTCCCCAATTACACTACAAGAACTACAGGACAAAATAAAATCACTTAAAATCAAGAAGGCCTGCGGAGCGGATGGTATCCTAAATGAAATGATCATATTCACAGACTCCAAATTCCAATTGGCTATACTAAAACTCCTTAACATTGTCCTTAGCTCCGGGATCTTCCCCAATATCTGGAACCAAGGACTCATAACACCGCTCCACAAAAAGGGAGACAAATATGACCCAAACAATTACCGTGGGATCTGTGTCAACAGCAACCTTGGAAAAATCCTCTGTATGATCATTAACCACAGACTCATACATTTCCTCACAAACAACAAACCTTGAGCAAATCACAGATTGGCTTCCTACCAAATCACCGTACAACAGACCACATTCTCACCTCAGCACCCTAATCGACAACCAAATAAATAAAAATAAAAGCAAAGTATACTCCTGTTTCGTTGACTTCCAAAAAGCATTTGACTCAATTTGGCACGAGGGTCTGATGTACAAACTGTTAGATAGTGGCATTGGAGGGAAAACCTACGACCTCATAAAGTCAATGTACACCAACAACACATGTGCTGTGAGGATTGAGGGAAAACACACAGACTTCTTCCCTCAATGCCGGGGGGTTAGACAGGGGTGCAGTTTGAGTCCAACCCTCTTCAACATATACATAAATGAACTGGCAAAAACATTGGAACAAACTGCAGCACCTGGCATCCCCCTAGCAAACACAGAAGTCAAATGCCTACTGTTTGCAGATGACCTGGTGCTGCTGTCCCCAACAAAAGAAGGGCTACAGCAGCACCTTGACCTTCTGCACAAATTCTCCCAGACATGGGCACTGACAGTAAACTTAAACAAAACTAAAATTATGATATTCCAAAAAAGGCCCAGCCTACAACAACAAAAATACAAATTCCTCCTAGACACAATTTCCCTAGAACACACAAAAAACGACACATACCTCGGCCTAAACATCAGTGCTACAGGGAACTTCAATCAAGCTGTAAACGACCTGAGAGACAAAGCAAGAAGGGCTTTTTATGCCATAAAAAGGAACATCAAGTTAGACATTCCAATCAAAATCTGGCTCAAAATATTAGACTCCGTCATAGAACCGATTTCCCTATATGGTTGTGAAGTCTGGGGCCCACTTGCAAACCAAGACGTCACCAAATGGGACAAACACCCAATTGAGACTCTGCATGCAGAATTTTGCAAATCCGCACCCAAAATAATGCATGCAGAGCAGAACTAGGAAGATACCCACTAATCATCAAAATTCAAAAGAGCATTCAAATTCCACAATCACCTAAAAGAAAGCGGCCCAGACACACTCCACAACAAAGCCCTCACCCACAGAGAGACCCTCGAGAGATGCCCACTCAGCCAGATGGTTCTGGGACTCTGCTCACAAACACAAGCAGAGCCACCAGACAGAAACCACACTGGACTAAATCAAATTATAAGAAAACAAAAAGAAAACTATCTGACACATTGGAAAGAAACAACCCAAAACCAGAGCAAATTGAAATGCTATTTGGCCCTAAACAGAGTACACAGTGGCAGAATACCTGAGCACTGTGACTGACCCAAAACTAAGGAGATCCTTGACTAGGTACAGACTCAGCGAGCACAGCCTAGCCATCGAGAAAGGCCGCCATAGGCAGACCTGGCTCCCAAGAGAAGACAGACTGTGCACCCACTGCACACAAGAAGAGGTGGAAACCGAGCTCCACTTCTTAACAACCTGCCCACTATACCAAGACATCAGAGACATATACTTCCCACAAATTGCAAACACCCAAAGAGACTTCGAAAACATGGACAATAACTCAAAACTCCCATATCTACTGGGAGAAATACAAGAATGTGCAAACACAGCAGCAAGATTTGTGAGCTGCTGTGACAAGAAAAGGACATCCAGCGGAATACAACCACCATAAAGACTGTACAAGAAATTCCTTCTGTAATGTACTGATTTCTTTTGTTTTATCTGTTTGATTGTTTTGTTTTGTGTGGCTTTGGCAATGTAAACGTATGTTTCCCATGTCAATAAAGCCCATTTGATTTGAATTGAGAGAGAGAGAGAGAGAGAGAGAGAGAGAGAGACAGAGACAGAGACAGAGACAGGGAGAGAGAGAGAGAGAGAGAGAAGAGAGAGAGAGACGAGAGAGAGAGAGAGAGAGAGAGAGAGAGAGGGGATGCTTCTAATGGTTTAGCAGCCCCTTGCTTTCTAGTCTCCAGTATCAAGGTCTGATTAAACCAGTGTTCTGCAACAGGCAGCAGCACGGCTTCAGAGACACAGAGATGAAAGGATCCCGCTGAGAGATTTGTCAAGACATCTGTACACAGCACACTCTCTCTCTCTCTCTCTCGTATCTAGACGTCTGTACACAGCTCTCTCTCTCTCTCTCTCTCTCTCTCTCTCTCTCTCTCTCTCTCTCTCTCTCTCTCTCTCTCTCTCTCTCTCTCTCTCTCTCTCTCTCTCTCTCTCTCTCTCTCTCTCTCTCTCTCTCTCTCTCTCAAAGGAATCAACATGTCGATAGAGAAACTTTGGATGGATGACCTCATTCCGTACGCTATGCGCCTATAGCTGAGGCCAGACACAAACAGGGTTGGGGAAGGTTACATTTATATTTGTATAAATGGACTAGGGCTGCACGATTTTGGGAAATAATCGAATTGCGATTTTTCTGACAGATATTGCGATTGCGATTAAATTTGCGATTTTTTTTAAGCAGCCCCACAGAGGTTTATTGTAAAATGCGGCTTGCATCTGGCCTACGTGTGGGGTCTGTTCGGGACACCGAGCCTGAACATGTTTCTTTTTACCTGGGAATCGATAGCAGTTTTTTTCTGTACTTTACTCTCCCTCTCTGAAGTCTAAACTTCACAACACACAATCTAAAACCCCTTACCTCCCTCTCCCAAACCCATCTTGTATCTCAATGGGACTTCCTGGTAAAAAAAAAAGGGCGTTTTTTTGTGTGCAATTTGCTAATTGCATCATTCCAAACCGCGATTTCGATTTAAAATCAATTAATCGTTCAGCCCTAAAATGGACTGCATTTATATATAACGGTTTTATCCAAAGCGCTTTACAATTTGTGCCTCACTCACTCCCCCAGTCACTCACACATTCCGACACCGACGGCGGAGGCGACCATGCCAGGTGCCCACCTGCTCATCGGGAGCAGTGAGGGGTTAAGTGCGTCGTGCTGGGATCACCATGCCAGGTGCCCACCTGCTCATCAGGAGCAGTGAGGGGTTAAGTGTGTCGAGCTGGGATCACCATGCCAGGTGCCCACCTGCTCATCGGGAGCAGTGAAGGGTTAAGTGTGTCGAGCTGGGATCACCATGCCAGGTGCAGTGAGGGGTTAAGTGTGTCGAGCTGGGATCACCATGCCAGGTGCCCACCTGCTCATCGGGAGCAGTGAGGGGTTAAGTGGGTCGCCTCCTGGGCCTCTGGCTCATAAAACAACGAGACAAATCGACAGTCAACTTAAACATGTGCCGAAAAAATAAAGAATAAAATAAAAACAGTAAAAGGCTACCACTATCAAATGGTTAACCCTTTCACTGCGACAATACAGAGGGTTAACCCTTTCACAACCATACTACAGAAGGTTAACCTGGTAGTGAAAGGGCTAAGAGCGGTATATGTTGTATGTAATCTGGTACCAGATTCCAACGGGATGGTTCTCTATAGGCCTCGAGTTGAGTCGTGTCTCTTGGAATATCTTGGCTCAGAATCCAATGAACGTTCACTTTAAACGGCAAGTCCTTAGCTATTACTCACTCACTCCATGCTTAAAACTAATTAGCAATGTATGCCATGGAGTATTCTTGGTAACATTTAATTTACTTAAACTAAAGATTACTCGTCTCCAAAGGATATATGCGTCTGAACAACTTATTCCAATGTACAGCCTATATGTACATACAGATGTCACTATACATTGAATAATACTACCACAATCATCTACATCCATTATTAATCAGTGATTATAATCTCAACTAAATCTAAATGGCTTTTCCCATCAAACACATTCTTGAGCAATCAAACGAATCACTTTTTTTTTCAAAAGTATCCGATTACTGTTCTTTTACAGGCACTAATCTATTAGATCATTATTTATTTCCTGTTATTACCATAATCCCGTCACGTGACATGTCGTTATTCCCCTATTCTGGTCGCCACAGAGAACATAATGAAGAGACATGCCAGGAATATGATATTGGTATGTATGTGTGCAAATTCATACATTATGCACACACACACTCACACACGCGCTGTGACACCAACAGCAGTAATACACGGCTCGCTCTGTGAGTACCACTCGTTTTATAACTATGATTTAAACTGTTTATTAGCAACTCCGAGCGTTCAGACCCCAGCGCGTCGCTGTGTGAAACCCTAATTGTACGCTGGGTACCTTTGAAATTCATATCTGATATATTTTTGACCCACCCCGAGCTCCTAAGCAGTGCTTGGTGGTCCAAACGAGCCTGCGAGCTATTTAGCTGAGAGTGACTGCATATTAAAAAGCCAGCCCCTGGCTCGCACATCGCAGTCACGGAAGGGGCTACATCCTTCTCTAAGTAAAATAGATTAACACTATCTAACTTGTCACGTTTTACACAGAATGGACATTTAATTTCAATTACACAGACACCACAACAATCACAAGAAACAAGGCCATCCGGGGAAGCACCCAAGAATGGCACACTTGGATTTATAAAAAAACCCGGTGTCGTGCACTTTCACATTTTCATGAGATTTCTTATGTCCATCTGTAAACATGTCACGTGCAAATGTCTCATGAGTACATCCACAGGTAGTGGATTTTGAGGTAAATTTGTATGATTCGGGATAGCATACACTTTTTATCAAGCTCTGGGCTGGTTGGCTTGGATCAGTGCAACATGCAGTTTTCATTTTGGATGCTGTAATCCGACCAGCACGAAATCGAAACCACAGTTTGGAGGAAGCTTGATCCCTTGTAGCTGCCTCAACTGCATGTGCTCGCTCTTCGGATACCGAAATGTCAACACCATTACAAATGGACAATACATCAGTATAGTCCATGTGAACTGCGTGCTCGTTTCGTAATTCCGTTAACACCAGAGGAAAGTTTTCACCCATCGGCATGGGAACAAAATCATTTGAATAAGGCTCAATCAGCGACAAAATAGAAGACTTAGAGCCAGTTGTGCTAAGAGCATTGAACAATGATGCTAATTCATCACTGGTTGGATGTTGGGTTTTGTTTACTTGAACACTTTCCCAGCCACTTGGATGCGTCTAATATCACTCTAGACGGCCAGCATTTCATAACAGACTTGCATAGTTTGTGAGGCTGTTTGTAGAGCTAAATCTATACTTTATAGTATTGCTATCTGTCCATTCTCATTGTCAATCGAGACCATAAACCGTCCCTTCAAAATGGCTTAAAGAAATATTTTTTTCAGCAATACGTTTTCATTTTATAGCGTCTTGAATATAAGCATTATAAGGGATTACGGCTGGGATATAGTCCTTCTCTATATGTTCGAGCAGCTTCCAGCTTACTCTTTTTGGGTTTAGACATATCTTAAATATAAAATGCATTGCGCAATTCATTCATTCATTCACTCATTCAATCACCTGTTGTTTACATCAAAGTATCACGCCAAGATGGCCGCGCACCGGGGCACTGATGTCAATCGTGACGTCAGTGCAAACACTCTATACATGTCACATTCAAGTCGACCTGCATTATCCTGGTTTCTCTTTATTAATTTAAATTAATTATTTAAATCATTGTTATGTTTTCTTCCTTAACCTCTTAAGCCTATGTAGGCAAATGTTTTTCTTAACATGCGAGACGAGACTATAGGGAGGTGTAGTGGTTACTTCCTGGTCTATAGGGAGGTGTAGTTGTTACTTCCTGGTCTATAGGGAGGTGTAGTGGTTACTTCCTGGTCTATAGGGAGGTGTAGTGGTGACGTCATTGTTGTTTCCGGCCGGTCCACCTCGCTTGAAATCGCAATGTCTTTCCCCATTGCCCATTTCTAAATTGTCTCGTTTAAAACAAATACAGCATTGTAGTAATTGTAATGGTACATAATTCACCCACGGAACTATTGTTAGGAACATTCTAGAACATTAGTTCCGCCCGAACATTCTGGAACATTTGTGATGATGTCATGGGAGAACATTCTAGAACATTAGTCCCGCCCGAACATGATGATGTCATAGTAGGCATGCTGGAACGTTGGTGATGATGTCATAGTAGAACCTTCTAGAACCTCTAACATTCTTATTTAAGCAACTGCTACCGGCAGTCATTCTAGCTTTCCACTAACGTACTGTATTCTGCAGCCCATTCAGAATGGACTCTTCGCTGACGGCATCTCAGATCCGTGACAAGTTCATCGACTTCTTCCGTCGCCATGGGCACCAAATTGTCCACTCCTCTTCCACCGTCCCACTGGACGACCCCACGCTGCTGTTCGCCAATGCTGGCATGAACCAGTTCAAGCCGATCTTCCTGAAGACCATGGCCCACCCGCGTCGTGCTGCCAACACCCAGAAGTGTATCCGTGCCGGAGGCAAACACAACGACCTGGACGACGTGGGGAAAGACGTTTACCACCACACCTTCTTTGAGATGCTGGGGAACTGGTCCTTTGGAGACTACTTTAAGTATGAGGCCTGTAAGATGGCCTTGGACTTGCTGACCAAGGAGTTTGGGATTCCCATCGAGCGTCTGTACGTCACCTACTTTGGTGGTCGCCCTGCCGCCGGACTGGAACCTGACCTGGAACCTGACCTGGAGTGCAAAGAGATCTGGATGAAACTGGGGATGGACGAGTGTCGCATCCTGCCAGGCAGCATGGAGGATAACTTCTGGGAGATGGGGGACACCGGACCATGTGGTCCCTGCAGCGAGCTGCACTACGACTGCCTCGGAGACAGAGATGCTTCTCAGCTGGTCAACACGGACGACCCCAACGTCCTGGAGATCTGGAACCTTGTCTTCATTCAGTTCAACAGGGAGTCGGAGAGCGAGTTGAATCCCCTCCCTAAGGATAGATATAGTATAGATGCAGGCATGGGTTTGGAGCGTCTGGTGTCCATCATTCAGAACAAGATGTCAAACTACGACACTGACCTCTTCATGCCGTACTTCGCTGCCATTCAGAAGGGTACAGGTGCCACACCCTACACCGGTAAGGTTGGTGCTGAAGATAAAGATGGTATTGACATGGCCTACCGCGTTGTGGCAGACCATGCACGGACCATCACCATCGCCCTATCAGATGGATGCAGACCAGACAACACAGGAAGAGGTTATGTACTGAGGAGGATTCTCCGTCGTGCAGTGCATTACTCTGAGAAGCTGGGAGCTCAGAAAGGATTCTTTGCGTCTCTGGTTGACGTGGTGGTGGAGTCACTGGGTGATGTGTTCCCAGAGTTGAAGAAGTATCCAGACATGGTGAAGGGCATTATAAACAAGGAGGAGATTCAGTTCCTTAAAACACTCAGCAAGGGGCGCCGCATCCTCGACCGGAAGATACAGAGCCTGGGAGATGGCAAGACCATCCCTGGTGACACAGCATGGTTGCTGTACGACACCTACGGTTTCCCTCTGGACCTGACTGCTCCGATTGCTGAGGAGAGAGGGATGGGAGTAGACCTGGAGGCCTTTGAGGAGGTGAAGAAAGCTGCTCAGTTGAAGTCTCAGGGGAAAGGGCGGCAAGGACATGTCGGCACAGGCCACCGGTCGCAACACACACTGCCTGCTGTGACGGGAGGAGAGGCCCAGAAGGCCCAGAAGGCTGATGCTCTACGTCTGAAGAAGACGATGGATGATCTGGACCGTGCCAGCAAGGCCGATGTCCAGAAGAGAGTTTTGAAGAAGACCAAGGAGATGATTGACGGCAGTCCCAACCAACCACTGTTAGTTATGGAGATGGAGACCGGGGCCTCTGCCAAGGCTCTGAATGAGTCATTGAAGCACAGCGGACTAAGCGTCTGTCTACCACCACAGAGCCAGTGGGATCGAATCCAGCTGTGGTGCTTCCGGGTTGGCCGACCGTCCATACTGACACAATTGGCAGTGTCAGCGGGTGGGAAACCCGGCGAGGGTGGGTCCGGGTCGTTGTAAACAGCGACTCCTACAGTTCGGTCGGGGCGCCTGCACAGCAAGGGAAGGATCTGGGAGAGGTAGTGTGACTTTCCACACGTTACACTCCCCCAGTGAGAGTCCACGCTGCCAGGTGAAAAGAAGCGGTGGGCTGGGTACACATGTGTGTCGGAGGAAGCATTGTGATAGTCTCCGCCCTCCAAGACCGATGGTAGGGGGTAGAGTGCACAACGACCAGGAAGGGGATTGGGAATTGGCATAACGACTAACATTGGGAGGGGAGAAAAACTGGAAAAAGATCATTAATTTTTTTTTAAATTAAATAATTTACGTCTTACGTTCCCTTGTCTTCTCCCCTGTATTTAATTCACTGTTCGACCAAAACACGACTTACCCACTTTTCCTCTTTTTTATTCGAAATTCGAAAGGTGTAATGACACAAGTAGAAAGCATTTGGATGGATGTCAGTGTTGAATTCAGCTTAAAGGAACAGGCAAACTTTTTGGGAAATTCGCTTATTTGCCATCTACCCTGGAGTTAAACAAAAAGTTGTTGACAAAAATGTGTCGTCTCTGTGCATGCATTAGGCGTCGGGATGCCCGCACCGTTAGCCTAGCTTAGCGTCATTCACTAGAAGTAGGTGTGCCAGGGTAGCCTAGTTCCCAACACTCCACTCACTACAAATACACTCAAAATACAACTCCAAAACGTTCCTGTAAACATGTTGTGACCTGTGTATTTACCACATGGAGAAATAAAAAAAAAAATATCCGACACGGCTACATCATGTTTTGTTTTGGACTTGAGCTCTGTACACGGCTACAGCATGTTATGTTTTGAGCTCTGTACACGGCTACAGCATGTTATGTTTTGAGCTCTGTACACGGCTACAGCATGTTATGTTTTGAGCTCTGTACACGGCTACAGCATGTTATGTTTTGAGCTCTGTACACGGCTACAGCATGTTATGTTTTGAGCTCTGTACACGGCTACAGCATGTTATGTTTTGATCGGTTAGTGTTTTTTTTTTTTTTTTTTTTTACTTTATTTTTTAGCGTTTATCGCTTTTCTGGTCAAGCATGACCGACAGAAACAGGTTGAAATGGGATGTAGAGCAGGGGAAGACATTCTGAGAAATGACGGCGGGTCCGGGAATCGAACTTGTGTCCCCCAGATCCGTGACGAGCACGGTTTTCCCCGACGCAGAAATAGCGCCGAGATATGCGGTGAGCTACGGGAGCTCCCCCGATCGGTTAGTGTTTTGACAGATTTTTTTTTAATTAAATTATAAAACTTTTTTTTTCTTTTCTTTTTTACAGCTACTGTTTTATATATACTGTTTTTTAGTAATAACTAGAAAGTAATGGTATTTATTCAACAACAGGTGATTGATTAGTATTAGTATCATTAATTGACAACTATGCTCAATGAGTTCACCCACAGAAAGGTTGTTGGCACAGTGGTTCCGCACGGACGTTATACGTTGTTGCACTTCCTATCCAGGCTGCTCCGTTCCAGTTAGCTAGTAGTAACGTCTATGTTGTGATTTTTAATGCAAAATAAATATTCAACATTCTCTTTTGAGACTCCGCCTCAGACTCTTATCATTTGGCACTAAAAGCTAAACATTGTCACCGGTATGGCTGTCCGCAACATGTCATTAATTGCGTGCATGTGTGGGAGAGGTCGATCAGTTAGCCACGTTAGCGTGAGCTAGGTTAGCCACTAGTTAACGCGAGCTAGATGGAAAGACAAACAATGTAACGTTACTGGTGAAAAAGTGATTTACCTTGGAATACTCCTTTGCCAACTTGCTGTACTTTGCTTGCAGGTCTGCAGCTGGATTATGAATAGTCCCAACTTTAGCCAAGGTAACGTTAAGCTAAAACTAGCTCTTCAGCTAATGCTAATAACACAGAGCTCCCCGTCAGCCGTCACACTGCTCTGCCGGGACGATGGCATTTAAGAAAAGTTATAATTATTTTGTCTCGTCTTGTTTTAGTCAACAATATCAACATGCATGAAGAGAAATTTCGTCCTGGTTTTTATAAATTACATTTATATCAACGATATTTAATTAACTATTTAGTAGGGCTGACCCCTATTAGTCGATTAGTCGACTAATCGGTCGAAAGGAGCCGTAGTCGACTGCCAACCTCTTAGTTGAATAAAAAAAAAAAAAAAAAAAAAAAAATTATCATTCTTTCCAAAAGAAAAGAGGCCTAGAAGCGTGGCTAGCGCTAATGGCGCGCATACCAGAGGCTAACTGCCTAAGAAAACAGGCACAGAGGCACTGAAGGATGATTTCACCCATCTAATGAACACACAGACTAGACAAATATCAAGATGTATCCATCAGTGGACCAATTGCATGCTTTTGCACAGAGGACAAGAAGCCTTCAGTCGACTCCTTCAGACATTAAGCACCCCCCACAGAGGACAAGAAGCCTTCAGTCGACTCCTTCAGACATTAAGCACCCCCCACAGAGGACAAGAAGCCTTCAGTCGACTCCTTCAGTCATTAAGCACCCCCCACAGAGGACAAGAAGCCTTCAGTCGACTCCTTCAGACATTAAGCACCCCCCACAGAGGACAAGAAGCCTTCAGTCGACTCCTTCAGACATTAAGCACCCCCCCCCCCCACAGAGGACAAGAAGCCTTCAGTCGACTCCTTCAGACATTAAGCACCCCCCCCCCCCCCCCACAGAGGACAACAAGCCTTCAGTCGACTCCTTCAGACATTAAGCACCCCCCACAGCCCAAATGGAATGATAAAAAATAAATACAAAAAAACGAACATCTTTCGTCATAATTTTAGTTGACAAAATTAACACTGGCGGGTGGGAGCGTTACATGTGTCAAGAAAAGCATTGACTGAAGCAGAGAGAACTCACAGGGTGCTGCAAAACAACCGTCTCTCTACTACAGACGAGACATATTGAACAGGAGACTACAAGCGAGTGGAGCGGGCAGAGTGGAGCGGGCAGAGTGGAGCGGGCAGAGTGGAGCGGGCAGAGTGGAGCGGGCAGAGTGGACCGGGCAGAGTGGAGCGGGCAGAGTGGAGCGGGCAGAGTGGACCGGGCAGAGTGGACCGGGCAGAGTGGACCGGGCAGAGTGGAGCGGGCAGAGTGGAGCGGGCAGAGTGGAGCGGGCAGAGTGGAGCGGGCAGAGTGGACCGGGCAGAGTGGAGCGGGCAGAGTGGAGCGGGCAGAGTGGACCGGGCAGAGTGGAGCGGGCAGAGTAGAGCGGGCAGAGTGGAGCGGGCAGAGTGGACCGGGCAGAGTGGAGCGGGCAGAGTGGACCGGGCAGAGTGGAGCGGGCAGAGTGGAGCGGGCAGAGTGGAGCGGGCAGAGTGGAGCGGGCAGAGTGGACCGGGCAGAGTGGAGCGGGCAGAGTGGAGCGGGCAGAGTGGACCGGGCAGAGTGGAGCGGGCAGAGTGGAGCGGGCAGAGTGGACCGGGCAGAGTGGAGCGGGCAGAGTGGAGCGGGCAGAGTGGAGCGGGCAGAGTGGACCGGGCAGAGTGGACCGGGCAGAGTGGACCGGGCCTGGACTCGTGACTGGTCAGGATGGAGCTGTGATACTGGTGCCACATGGAGGCACTTCTGTGAGGGTACTTCATTCTAGACCACGTGACGTCAACACAGAGGAGGCCTGGCTGTAACCACCCAGACAGTGGGAGAGATCTACACAGAACACCACAGACGCACAGCATGGATCCCAGTGCATTAACCCTGTCCAGGTCTGACCCAAACACCCTCATCCCCTCTGCCTGTCCAGGTCTAACCCAACACCCTCATCCCCTCTGTCCAGGTCTAACCCAAACACCCTCATCCCCTCTGTCTGTCCAGGTCTAACCCAAACACCCTCATCCCCTCTGCCTGTCCAGGTCTAACCCAAACACCCTCATCCCCTCTGCCTGTCCAGGTCTAACCCAACACCCTCATCCCCTCTGTCCAGGTCTAACCCAAACACCCTCATCCCCTCTGCCTGTCCAGGTCTAACCCAAACACCCTCATCCCCTCTGCCTGTCCAGGTCTAACCCAAACACCCTCATCCCCTCTGTCCAGGTCTAACCCCAACACCCTCATCCCCTCTGTCCAGGTCTAACCCCAACACCCTCATCCCCTCTGTCCAGGTCTAACCCAAACACCCTCATCCCCTCTGCCTGTCCAGGTCTAACCCAAACACCCTCATCCCCTCTGCCTGTCCAGGTCTGACCCAAACACCCTCATCCCCTCTGTCCAGGTCTAACCCAAACACCCTCATCCCCTCTGCCTGTCCAGGTCTAACCCAAACACCCTCATCCCCTCCGTCCAGGTCTAACCCCAACACCCTCATCCCCTCTGTCTGTCCAGGTCTAACCCAAACACCCTCATCCCCTCTGTCCAGGTCTAACCCAACACCCTCATCCCCTCTGCCTGTCCAGGTCTAACCCAACACCCTCATCCCCTCTGCCTGTCCAGGTCTAACCCAACACCCTCATCCCCTCTGTCCAGGTCTAACCCAAACACCCTCATCCCCTCTGCCTGTCCAGGTCTAACCCAAACACCCTCATCCCCTCTGTCCAGGTCTAACCCAAACACCCTCATCCCCTCTGCCTGTCCAGGTCTAACCCAAACACCCTCATCCCCTCTGCCTGTCCAGGTCTGACCCAAACACCCTCATCCCCTCTGTCCAGGTCTAACCCAAACACCCTCATCCCCTCCGTCCAGGTCTAACCCCAACACCCTCATCCCCTCTGTCTGTCCAGGTCTAACCCAAACACCCTCATCCCCTCTGTCCAGGTCTAACCCAACACCCTCATCCCCTCTGTCCAGGTCTAACCCAAACACCCTCATCCCCTCTGTCTGTCCAGGTCTAACCCAAACACCCTCATCCCCTCTGCCTGTCCAGGTCTAACCCAACACCCTCATCCCCTCTGTCCAGGTCTAACCCAAACACCCTCATCCCCTCTGCCTGTCCAGGTCTAACCCAAACACCCTCATCCCCTCTGTCCAGGTCTAACCCAAACACCCTCATCCCCTCTGCCTGTCCAGGTCTAACCCAAACACCCTCATCCCCTCTGCCTGTCCAGGTCTGACCCAAACACCCTCATCCCCTCTGCCTGTCCAGGTCTAACCCAAACACCCTCATCCCCTCTGTCCAGGTCTAACCCAAACACCCTCATCCCCTCTGCCTGTCCAGGTCTAACCCCAACACCCTCATCCCCTCTGCCTGTCCAGGTCTAACCCAAACACCCTCATCCCCTCTGTCCAGGTCTGACCCAAACACCCTCATCCCCTCCGTCCAGGTCTAACCCAAACACCCTCATCCCCTCTGCCTGTCCAGGTCTAACCCAACACCCTCATCCCCTCTGCCTGTCCAGGTCTAACCCAACACCCTCATCCCCTCTGCCTGTCCAGGTCTAACCCAACACCCTCATCCCCTCTGTCTGTCCAGGTCTAACCCAACACCCTCATCCCCTCTGTCTGTCCAGGTCTAACCCAACACCCTCATCCCCTCTGTCTGTCCAGGTCTAACCCAAACACCCTCATCCCCTCTGCCTGTCCAGGTCTAACCCAAACACCCTCATCCCCTCTGTCCAGGTCTAACCCAACACCCTCATCCCCTCTGCCTGTCCAGGTCTAACCCAACACCCTCATCCCCTCTGTCTGTCCAGGTCTAACCCAACACCCTCATCCCCTCTGCCTGTCCAGGTCTAACCCAACACCCTCATCCCCTCTGCCTGTCCAGGTCTAACCCAACACCCTCATCCCCTCTGTCTGTCCAGGTCTAACCCAAACACCCTCATCCCCTCTGTCCAGGTCTAACCCAACACCCTCATCCCCTCTGTCTGTCCAGGTCTAACCCAACACCCTCATCCCCTCTGCCTGTCCAGGTCTAACCCAAACACCCTCATCCCCTCTGCCTGTCCAGGTCTAACCCCAACACCCTCATCCCCTCTGTCCAGGTCTAACCCAAACACCCTCATCCCCTCTGTCCAGGTCTAACCCAAACACCCTCATCCCCTCTGTCCAGGTCTAACCCAACACCCTCATCAGCGTCTTCTTTATTCTGAATTATATAATGTAAAAAAGAAACACCTTAATTGCATTGAGAAGGAGATGGTGCTTCATAGAAGGATAGATTAGCGGATCTACAGATATCAATCATTTGGATTTGAATTACTTCTACCCCCCCCCCCCCTCCCCCCCATGTAAATTTTTTACATATAGGAAGAAAAGAAAATATGTAACACGAGAATATGACAGACGATGCACACGGACAACAGATGATGGTGTCGACCAGCTGGTTCTCAAACTATGGGTCGCAACATATTTTGGCTAAATATGCACTAGTTTTATAAATGTGTATTGATAACATAGTGCTGTAATTACATTTTCTAATAAATATGCATGATCAAGTTCAACAACGTGTGCTTTTATTTTGATATTCCTTGATTCCACGTTGACATTACGCGATGCGTTAAGTGTGGGGTCGCCGAAAAAAATCCTAAATAAAAGTGGGGTATAAAGAAGTGTGAGAACCCCTGGGGCCTCATTTATCAACAATGCTTAGAAAGTGTTCTATTTTCGTTCTTAAGCACAGAATTTAGAATGTCTCTACGCACAGAGAAATCTTTGATGACAGGTCGTACGCACACTCTGTGTTGATAAATACCATTTGTTCTTACCGTCAATGGTCGTGCATGATTATCCATATATGGTCATGAAACACCCCCATGGAATGTAGAATAATGGACTAAGCGGACTTGAAACGTCACTGAGAGCAAGTCCTCCGTGATCAATCTCGCTGTCAGTGAAGTTTCAACTGAGGTCATCTATTCTAACCAACACATTGAAGCTAGAAAGCATTTCGTTGTGACCAATCTTATTTGGAAACATGACACACAGAATAATAGTATTTAGCGTTTTATTTTAAACAATATTTAATCGTATGATTATAGATATTTTTTGAGAATATCCAATGAAGGTGTCAAGTTCACAGACAACTCCGCTGAGGAGGAGGGAGCGTGAAGACTATCTTCGGTGCGCCGGGAGCCAAGGATGTTGACTGACCCAGTCCTGCTACAGAACCAGCACATTGACAGAAATAAATTACAAGCTGACCCGACATTAAGCTGTAATGACAGGTCAACTCTGCGCTCTACAATGCCTATTGTGCGCTCGTGAGCCCGTGGTTCTGGTCAGAGTCATTATGGCTTCAGTGGATAACCCTGATCTGCATTTAAGTGATGTTTTATTTATAGATACCAATAACATTACAATTGAATTAAATACAATTAGGCCTGAATGAGTCGTGTTCCTCCCAGCCACCGGCAACGACATCATCAGCCAAAATGCGCATCGCAGATTATCTGTACATTGACAGAGTGGAATCCCGTTCACATAACTGGATTTGTTTATTGATGGAGCTTTGAAAGCTACATGGGTACAGTCTATTGCTCCGATGATGTTGGATAACCTGGCGTAAAATCCTCTCTTGGCCTCCTGTTATTGATATATGGATATTGTATGTAGTTGGGGGGGGTTGGGGAAATTACGACATCGACATCCAACACTGCGTTTTTCTCCACGCTCCAATGTGGGTCTCAAATTGGGGTACAAATCAAGGAGAATGTGTCTCGGGTAGCGAACTCTACTTAATATTATTATGTTCTCTCTCTGCAAATAGACTGCCCTATATCTGTGAAAACATCTGAGCGCACACCGCGAGAAGTATTCCTATAATAACGCTATGAACCAGGCTGAATTCATTCAGAAATATACCTATTCCAAATGCTATTTAGGGTTTGACAATAATTACACTAATGTCGCTATTTTACAATGAACTATAGTGAATTACGTGTCATACAGAACACGTCATTGTTGAAACTAATGCATGAAACTGATGAAAGCATAATGCTGTCCGTCTGCAGTCTTCATATTCTACCGCTGGGCGCCAGGTACGCATGGTCAGAGCTGTGCGTATATATACGCACAAAGTCAAGCACACGTTCAAATTGATAAGTCCCACACTTTGCTTAGAAATGATCGTACGCACGGGTTACGCACATATCTGTGCGTACGCACCATTGATAAATGTGGGCCCTGGTGTAGACAGTACAGAGGAGACTAGTTGAGGACAGCAAGACACCAGATGTTAAGACAAGAAGAGCAGACAGTTGAGGACACAGGCACATTCTGTGTTGGAACAAGGGACACGTAACATGTGAGATACAGAGACAGAGGCATCTTACACACAAGTCTTTGGGCGAGCGGTAAAGGCCACAGGCACACACAGAACCGGGTATAATCTGTATTACTTTGAGCCCGTCACTATGGCTGGCACTACAGGGTCTGCTGACATGCTAGTCTTCACATGGAACCTGCGAGTAATGAAACACTTCCCACAGAGGTGTGCGTGTGAGGAGACCGACGCACCTGTGACCGAGGTGGTGTCATTGGAATCAGCAGAACGAGACAAAATATGAAGTTAACAGTGTTTTTGAGAAAGTTGGAGACGTATTTCCACACGTTGGGTCTGCAGCTGAAAGAAACCTCGGCGGGAACGGTACCGAAATGTCTGGTGGCGAGAGGTTTCTGAGGAACTAACAATTACACAACTGCAGACGGATTCACCCACCTGCGCCTCAGTCTCTACTTTTATTTTATTTTTTTAAGATACTTTTTTTTTAGCGCGAGGCGGGCCCGGGGGGCGGCCGCGTAGGTGTGCGAGGCACTATGCGGTGCGCCACGAGGGCGCCCTAGATACTTGTGGAAACTCCATTCAATGGACATCAAATCTGCATTACTGTGTTAATTTCGTCAGCTATATTTTATTTTTGTTTTCGTCTTAGTCATGTCTCAAATGCTCTTTTTCGTTTTCATCATATCTAGTCACCTTTATCTATTTTTTGTTTAGTCGAGCTTTAGTCAACTACAGGTCTGAGCATTTTCGTTGTAGTCTTTTTTGTTTAGTTTCGATTTAGCCTTTTTTGTTTAGTCTCGCCACTCAGTTAAAGCCTCATAAGTTGGCGTGAGCTTTTTCTAAACAAAAAAAGCTGACGTTGGTGCTAGCTGGTTAGACTTATTTAAGCTATTTAATGTGTTCTATTGTAGTGGATCAACATAATGCAGCGATCCGTCTTGCAGTAATGTAGGGAAGAAAGAGGAGTTTCCTTTTCTGTATGGTGCTTTATTTCCAGCTCAATATGGAGTTTTACAAGTTGATACTTCCCTTAGTGCTGGGCGATAAAACGATAATGATAATTATCGCGATATATTTTAATAATTGATATCGATTGATAATTAAAAAAATATTAAAAAAAATGTGTGTCCTGCAACGGGGCAGCTTTAAAACCAGAGACAGTGGACAGACTTGTCTTTCTTGCCTGTAACTTAAAGTAATGGCTTTGCTTGTCCAAATGACAATACTGACCAAATTGAGATTTATTTTTCTCTTGTCCATTTATTTAGTTTGCTTTCTAATAAAAAAATACAGTGAGGCGGCTGGGTGGCGCAGCGGACATTGCACTCGTCACCAACGCAACCGGTCTCGAATCCGGCTGTCAGCGTTGCCTCCGGCTTGGGCCGGCCGTCATACTGACTCAATTGGCAGAGTCAGCGGGAGGGAAGTCGATGGGTGGTAATCTGGACGTTGTAAACAGCGACTCCTACAGGTCGGTCAGGGCGCCTGCACAGCAAAGACAGGAGATGGCGGGGGCAGTGTGAGCCTCCCACACGTTACACCTCGCCACTAAGAGTCCGCGCTGGCATGTGAAAAGATGTGACTGGCTGCCTCCACATGTATCGGAGGGGACATGTGATGGGCTTCTATCCTCCCTACGACCGGCCAGTGGGGGGCACATGCGAGCAACGATCAGGACAGGGGAGGGAGAATTGGCACGAGAGGAAAAATCACAGAAGAAGGAGGAGAAAATGTAGGTAAATTATTTATTTTTTTAAATACAGTTTTAAACCGTCTGTACACAGTAGGCTATGTGTGCTAGCAGAGCTAGACTCCACTCACGAGTCACGGTGCACATGTGCGGTGGTTTGTCCACCAAAAAAGCGCCAAAAGATAGAAAAGAAACTAGCAGAGCCAGAACTGTTCAACTCCCCTGGAGCCACAGCCAGCAGAGAAGCCTGTTTACTTTCGCTTTCAAACCAGCTGCGACGACACTCTCCCTCCTGGTGAACGTGCAGCGTGAGTGCAGTGCAGACCTTCCTCTAACATGTTGTGGTTCCTACTAAATAATATATATATTTCTTTAAATGGCCGTTTTTTCCCTTTAAAGAGCACACTAACGAAACAGAAACTGAACGGCACTCTTTTCGCACACTCCCCCTCAGTAAGCCTGAATCCACTTTCATGCCACATTAGGAGCCTTCGCTCTGAAACCCATATCAAAGCAAACAGATGCACACATGAGCCACCATATAGCTATAGCACTCCCACACACCGA
>NC_140182.1:1786685-1812384 GCF_963971535.1 Notolepis coatsorum
GCAGAGTGTTACAGTTCTCTCTCGGTTCGGGAGCATGAGCTGTAGCGCAGCACGTGGTGGACTTCCTCGAGAGGGAGAGGGAGACACGCAGAGTGTTACAGTTCTCTCTCGGTTCGGGAGCATGAGCTGTAGCGCAGCACGGTGGTGGACTTCCTCGAGAGGGAGACACGCAGAGCGTTTACAGTTCTCTGCTTCTCTCGCTCTCGCTCGGCGGGCAGCTAGAGGGGGCGGGTGTTATTATGCAAATACGCTTACGCACCATATGACGTCCCATATAGGCTAATTTTCAGATGACTCACTTGAGGGAGGGACATTATTGTGAGGGGAGAATTGGAAGAATGCGCCAAATCGAGAATTAGAGACATAGATCCTATTACTATAAGTCCACATAGCTAGAAAATAACCCTAAACACTGGAAAAGGTCATTTATAAGATAGTTCCCCTTTAACATCTGGTGTCTTGCTGTCCTCAACTAGTCTCCTCTGTACTGTCTACACCAGGGCCCACATTTATCAATGGTGCGTACGCACAGATATGTGCGTAACCCGTGCGTACGATAATTTCTAAGCAAAGTGTGGGATTTATCACTTTGAACGTGTGCTTGACTTTGTGCGTATATATACGCACAGCTCTGACCATGCGTACCTGGCGCCCAGCGGTAGAATATGAAGACTGCAGACGGACAGCATTATGCTTTCATTAGTTTCATGCATTAGTTTCAACAATGACGTGTTCTGTATGACCCGTAATTCACTATAGTGCATTGTAAAATAGCGACATTAGTGTAATTATTGTCAAACCCTAAATAGCATTTGGAATAGGTATTTCCGAATGAATTCAGCCTGGTTCATAGCGTTTTTATAGGAATACTTCTCGCGGTGTGCGCTCAGATGTTTTCACAGATATAGGGCAGTCTATTTGCAGAGAGAGAACATAATAATATTAAGTAGAGTTCGCTACCCGAGACACATTCTCCTTGATTTGTACCGCAATTTGAGACCCACATTGGAACGTGGAGCAAAACGCAGTGTTGGATGTCGATGTCGTAATTTCCCCAACCCCCCCCCAACTACATACAATATCCATATATCAATAACAGGAGGCCAAGAGAGGATTTTACGCCAGGTTACCCAACATCATCGGAGCAATAGACTGTACGGTCTGTACCCATGTAGCTTTCAAAGCTCCATCAATAAACAAATCCAGTAATGTGAACGGGATTCCACTCGGTCAATGTACAGATAATCTGTGATGCGCATTTTGGCTGATAATGTCGTTGCCGGTGGCTGGGAGGAACACGACTCATTCAGGCCTAATTGTATTTAATTCAATTGTAATGTTATTGGTATCTATAATTAAAACATCACTTAAATGCAGATCAGGGTTATCCACACATAATGACTCTGACCAGAACCACGGGCTCACGAGCGCACAATAGGCATTGTAGAGCGCAGAGTTGGCCGGTCATTACAGCTTAATGTCGGGTCAGCTTGTCATTTATTTCTGTCAATGTGCTGGTTCTGTAGCAGGACTGGGTCAGTCAACATCCTTGGCTCCTGGCGCACCGAAGATAGTCTTCACGCTCCCTCCTCCTCAGCGGAGTTGTCTGTGAACTTGACAACTTCATTGGATATTCTCAAAAAATATCTATAATCATACGATTAAATATTGTTTAAAATAAAACGCTAAATACTATTATTCTGTGTGTCATGTTTCTAAATAAGATTGGTCACAACGAAATGCTTTCTAGCTTCAATGTGTTGGTTAGAATAGATGACCTCAGTTGAAACTTCACTGACAGCAAGATTGATCACGGAGGACTCGCTCTCAGTGACGTTTCAAGTCCGCTTAGTCCATTATTCTACATTCCATGGGGGTGTTTCATGACCATATATGGATAATCATGCACGACCATTGACGGTAAGAACAAATGGTATTTATCAACACAGAGTGTGCGTAGGACCTGTGCACACACGTTGATAAATCACGATTTATCTGTGCGTAGAGACATTCTAAATTCTGAGCTTAAGAACGAAAATAGAACACTTTCTAAGCATTGTTGATAAATGAGGCCCCAGGGGTTCTCAAACTTCTTTATACCCCACTTTTATTTAGGATTTTTTTCGGTGACCCCACACTTAACGCATCGCGTAATGTCAACGTGGAATTAAGGAATATCAAAATAAAAGCACATGTTGTTGAACTTGATCATGCATATTTATTAGAAAATGTAATTACAGCACTATGTTATCAATACACATTTATAAAACTAGTGCATATTTAGCCAAAATATGTTGCGACCCATAGTTTGAGAACCAGCCGGTCGACACCATCACTGGTGATCTGTTGTCCGTGTGCATCGTCTGAGATATTCTCGTTACATATTTATTTTTTTCCTATGTAAAAAATGTACATGGGGGGGGGGGACTAGAAGTAACTCAAATCCAAATGATTGATATCTGTAGATCCGCTAATCTATCCTTCTATAAAGCACCATCTCCTTCTCAATGCAATTAAGGTGTTTCTTTTTTTACATTATATAATTCAGAATAAAGAAGACGCTGATGAGAGAAGACCTGGACAGGCAGAGGGGATGAGGGTGTTTGGGTCAGACCTGGACAGAGGGGATGAGGGTGTTGGGTCAGACCTGGACAGAGGGGATGAGGGTGTTTGGGTTAGACCTGGACAGAGGGGATGAGGGTGTTGGGTTAGACCTGGACAGAGGGGATGAGGGTGTTTGGGTTAGACCTGGACAGAGGGGATGAGGGTGTTGGGTTAGACCTGGACAGAGGGGATGAGGGTGTTGGGGTTAGACCTGGACAGAGGGGATGAGGGTGTTGGGTTAGACCTGGACAGAGGGGATGAGGGTGTTTGGGTTAGACCTGGACAGAGGGGATGAGGGTGTTGGGGTTAGACCTGGACAGAGGGGATGAGGGTGTTTGGGTTAGACCTGGACAGAGGGGATGAGGGTGTTTGGGTTAGACCTGGACAGAGGGGATGAGGGTGTTTGGGTTAGACCTGGACAGAGGGGATGAGGGTGTTGGGTTAGACCTGGACAGAGGGGATGAGGGTGTTTGGGTTAGACCTGGACAGAGGGGATGAGGGTGTTTGGGTTAGACCTGGACAGAGGGGATGAGGGTGTTTGGGTTAGACCTGGACAGGCAGAGGGGATGAGGGTGTTTGGGTTAGACCTGGACAGAGGGGATGAGGGTGTTTGGGTTAGACCTGGACAGGCAGAGGGGATGAGGGTGTTTGGGTTAGACCTGGACAGGCAGACGGGATGAGGGTGTTGGGTCAGACCTGGACAGAGGGGATGAGGGTGTTTGGGTCAGACCTGGACAGGCAGAGGGGATGAGGGTGTTTGGGTTAGACCTGGACAGGGTTAATGCACTGGGATCCATGCTGTGTGTCTGTGGTGTTCTGTGTAGATCTCTCCCACTGTCTGGGTGGTTACAGCCAGGCCTCCTCTGTGTTGACGTCACGTGGTCTAGAATGAAGTACCCTCACATAAGTGCCTCCATGTGGCACCAGTATCACAGCTCCATCCTGACCAGTCACGAGTCCAGGCCCGCTCCACTCTGCCCGCTCCACTCTGCCCGCTCCACTCTGCCCGCTCCACTCTGCCCGCTCCACTCTGCCCGGTCCACTCTGCCCGCTCCACTCTGCCCGCTCAACTCTGCCCGGTCCACTCTGCCCGGTCCACTCTGCCCAGTCCACTCTGCCCGCTCCACTCTGCCCGGTCCACTCTGCCCGGTCCACTCTGCCCGCTCCACTCTGCCCGGTCCACTCTGCCCGCTCCACTCTGCCCGCTCCACTCTGCCCGGTCCACTCTGCCCGCTCCACTCTGCCCGGTCCACTCTGCCCGCTCCACTCTGCCCGCTCCACTCTGCCCGCTCCACTCTGCCCGCCCACTCTGCCCGCTCCACTCTGCCCAGTCCACTCTGCCCGCTCCACTCTGCCCGGTCCACTCTGCCCGGTCCACTCTGCCCGGTCCACTCTGCCTGCTCCACTCTGCCCGCTCCACTCTGCCCGCTCCACTCTGCCCGGTCCACTCTGCCCGCTACACTCTGCCCGCTCCACTCTGCCCGCTCCACTCTGCCCGCTCCACTCTGCCCGGTCCACTCTGCCCGCTCCACTCTGCCCGCCCACTCTGCCCGCTCCACTCTGCCCAGTCCACTCTGCCCGGTCCACTCTGCCCGCCCACTCTGCCCGGTCCACTCTGCCCGGTCCACTCTGCCTGCTCCACTCTGCCCGCTCCACTCTGCCCGCTCCACTCTGCCCGCTCCACTCTGCCCGGTCCACTCTGCCCGGTCCACTCTGCCCGGTCCACTCTGCCCGCTCCACTCTGCCCGCTCCACTCTGCCCGCTCCACTCGCTTGTAGTCTCCTGTTCAATATGTCTTGTCTGTAGTAGAGAGACGGTTGTTTTGCAGCACCCTGTGAGTTCTCTCTGCTTCAGTCAATGCTTTTCTTGACACATGTAACGCTCCCACCCGCCAGTGTTAATTTTGTCAACTAAAATTATGACGAAAGATGTTCGTTTTTTTTTTATTTATTTTTTATCATTCCATTTGGGCTGTGGGGGGTGCTTAATGTCTGAAGGAGTCGACTGCAGGCTTGTTGTCCTCTGTGGGGGGGGGGGGTGCTTAATGTCTGAAGGAGTCGACTGAAGGCTTGTTGTCCTCTGTGGGGGGGGGGGGGGTGCTTAATGTCTGAAGGAGTCGACTGAAGGCTTCTTGTCCTCTGTGGGGGGGGGGGGGTGCTTAATGTCTGAAGGAGTCGACTGAAGGCTTCTTGTCCTCTGTGGGGGGGGGGGGGTGCTTAATGTCTGAAGGAGTCGACTGAAGGCTTCTTGTCCTCTGTGCAAAAGCATGCAATTGGTCCACTGATGGATACATCTTGATATTTGTCTAGTCTGTGTGTTCATTAGATGGGTGAAATCCTCTTTCAGTGCCTCTGTGCCTGTTTTCTTAGGCAGTTGGCCTCTGGTATGCGCGCCATTAGCGCTAGCCACGCTTCTAGGCCTCTTTTCTTTTGGAAAGAATGATAAAAAAAATTTATTTTTTTTAATTTTTTATTCAACTAAGAGGTTGGCAGTCGACTACGGCTCCTTTCGACCGATTAGTCGACTAATCGACTAATAGGGGTCAGCCCTACTAAATAGTTAATTAAATATCGTTGATATAAATGTAATTTATAAAAACCAGGACGAAATTTCTCTTCATGCATGTTGATATTGTTGACTAAAACAAGACGAGACAAAATAATTATAACTTTTCTTAAATGCCATCGTCCCGGCAGAGCAGTGTGACGGCTGACGGGGAGCTCTGTGTTATTAGCATTAGCTGAAGAGCTAGTTTTAGCTTAACGTTACCTTGGCTAAAGTTGGGACTATTCATAATCCAGCTGCAGACCTGCAAGCAAAGTACAGCAAGTTGGCAAAGGAGTATTCCAAGGTAAATCACTTTTTCACCAGTAACGTTACATTGTTTGTCTTTCCATCTAGCTCGCGTTAACTAGTGGCTAACCTAGCTCACGCTAACGTGGCTAACTGATCGACCTCTCCCACACATGCACGCAATTAATGACATGTTGCGGACAGCCATACCGGTGACAATGTTTAGCTTTTAGTGCCAAATGATAAGAGTCTGAGGCGGAGTCTCAAAAGAGAATGTTGAATATTTATTTTGCATTAAAAATCACAACATAGACGTTACTACTAGCTAACTGGAACGGAGCAGCCTGGATAGGAAGTGCAACAACGTATAACGTCCGTGTGGAACCAATGTGCCAACAACCATTCTGTGGGTGAACTCATTGAGCATAGTTGTCAATTAATGATACTAATACTAATCAATCACCTGTTGTTGAATAAATACCATTACTTTCTAGTTATTACTAAAAAACAGTATATATAAAACAGTAGCTGTAAAAAAGAAAAGAAAAAAAAAGTTTTATAATTTAATTAAAAAAAAATCTGTCAAAACACTAACCGATCGGGGGAGCTCCCGTAGCTCACCGCATATCTCGGCGCTATTTCTGCGTCGGGGAAAACCGTGCTCGTCACGGATCTGGGGGACACAAGTTCGATTCCCGGACCCGCCGTCATTTCTCAGAATGTCTTCCCCTGCTCTACATCCCATTTCAACCTGTTTCTGTCGGTCATGCTTGACCAGAAAAGCGATAAACGCTAAAAAATAAAGTAAAAAAAAAAAAAAAACTAACCGATCAAAACATAACATGCTGTAGCCGTGTACAGAGCTCAAAACATAACATGCTGTAGCCGTGTACAGAGCTCAAAACATAACATGCTGTAGCCGTGTACAGAGCTCAAAACATAACATGCTGTAGCCGTATACAGAGCTCAAAACATAACATGCTGTAGCCGTGTACAGAGCTCAAGTCCAAAACAAAACATGCTGTAGCCGTGTACAGAGCTCAAGTCCAAAACAAAACATGATGTAGCCGTGTCGGATAATTTTTTTTTATTTCTCCATGTGGTAAATACACAGGTCACAACATGTTTACAGGAACGTTTTGGAGTTGTATTTTGAGTGTATTTGTAGTGAGTGGAGTGTTGGGAACTAGGCTACCCTGGCACACCTACTTCTAGTGAATGACGCTAAGCTAGGCTAACGGTGCGGGCATCCCGACGCCTAATGCATGCACAGAGACGACACATTTTTGTCAACAACTTTTTGTTTAACTCCAGGGTAGATGGCAAATAAGCGAATTTCCCAAAAAGTTTGCCTGTTCCTTTAAGCTGAATTCAACACTGACATCCATCCAAATGCTTTCTACTTGTGTCATTACACCTTTCGAATTTCGAATAAAAAAGAGGAAAAGTGGGTAAGTCGTGTTTTGGTCGAACAGTGAATTAAATACAGGGGAGAAGACAAGGGAACGTAAGACGTAAATTATTTAATTTAAAAAAAAATGTATGATCTTTTTCCAGTTTTTCTCCCCTCCCAATGTTAGTCGTTATGCCAATTCCCAATCCCCTTCCTGGTCGTTGTGCACTCTACCCCCTACCATCGGTCTTGGAGGGCGGAGACTATCACAATGCTTCCTCCGACACACATGTGTACCCAGCCCACCGCTTCTTTTCACCTGGCAGCGCGGATTCTCACTGCGAGAGTGTAACGTGTGGAAAGTCACACTACCTCTCCCAGATCCTTCCCTTGCTGTGCAGGCGCCCCGACCGAACTGTAGGAGTCGCTGTTTACAACGACCCGGACCCACCCTCGCCGGGTTTCCCACCCGCTGACACTGCCAATTGTGTCAGTATGGACGGTCGGCCAACCCGGAAGCACCACAGCTGGATTCGATCCCACTGGCTCTGTGGTGGTAGACAGACGCTTAGTCCGCTGTGCTTCAATGACTCATTCAGAGCCTTGGCAGAGGCCCCGGTCTCCATCTCCATAACTAACAGTGGTTGGTTGGGACTGCCGTCAATCATCTCCTTGGTCTTCTTCAAAACTCTCTTCTGGACATCGGCCTTGCTGGCACGGTCCAGATCATCCATCGTCTTCTTCAGACGTAGAGCATCAGCCTTCTGGGCCTTCTGGGCCTCTCCTCCCGTCACAGCAGGCAGTGTGTGTTGCGACCGGTGGCCTGTGCCGACATGTCCTTGCCGCCCTTTCCCCTGAGACTTCAACTGAGCAGCTTTCTTCACCTCCTCAAAGGCCTCCAGGTCTACTCCCATCCCTCTCTCCTCAGCAATCGGAGCAGTCAGGTCCAGAGGGAAACCGTAGGTGTCGTACAGCAACCATGCTGTGTCACCAGGGATGGTCTTGCCATCTCCCAGGCTCTGTATCTTCCGGTCGAGGATGCGGCGCCCCTTGCTGAGTGTTTTAAGGAACTGAATCTCCTCCTTGTTTATAATGCCCTTCACCATGTCTGGATACTTCTTCAACTCTGGGAACACATCACCCAGTGACTCCACCACCACGTCAACCAGAGACGCAAAGAATCCTTTCTGAGCTCCCAGCTTCTCAGAGTAATGCACTGCACGACGGAGAATCCTCCTCAGTACATAACCTCTTCCCGTGTTGTCTGGTCTGCATCCATCTGATAGGGCGATGGTGATGGTCCGTGCATGGTCTGCCACAACGCGGTAGGCCATGTCAATACCATCTTTATCTTCAGCACCAACCTTACCGGTGTAGGGTGTGGCACCTGTACCCTTCTGAATGGCGGCGAAGTACGGCATGAAGAGGTCAGTGTCGTAGTTTGACATCTTGTTCTGAATGATGGACACCAGACGCTCCAAACCCATGCCTGCATCTATACTATATCTATCCTTAGGGAGGGGATTCAACTCGCTCTCCGACTCCCTGTTGAACTGAATGAAGACAAGGTTCCAGATCTCCAGGACGTTGGGGTCGTCCGTGTTGACCAGCTGAGAAGCATCTCTGTCTCCGAGGCAGTCGTAGTGCAGCTCGCTGCAGGGACCACATGGTCCGGTGTCCCCCATCTCCCAGAAGTTATCCTCCATGCTGCCTGGCAGGATGCGACACTCGTCCATCCCCAGTTTCATCCAGATCTCTTTGCACTCCAGGTCAGGTTCCAGGTCAGGTTCCAGTCCGGCGGCCGGGCGACCACCAAAGTAGGTGACGTACAGACGCTCGATGGGAATCCCAAACTCCTTGGTCAGCAAGTCCAAGGCCATCTTACAGGCCTCATACTTAAAGTAGTCTCCAAAGGACCAGTTCCCCAGCATCTCAAAGAAGGTGTGGTGGTAAACGTCTTTCCCCACGTCGTCCAGGTCGTTGTGTTTCCCTCCGGCACGGATACACTTCTGGGTGTTGGCAGCACGACGCGGGTGGGCCATGGTCTTCAGGAAGATCGGCTTGAACTGGTTCATGCCAGCATTGGCGAACAGCAGCGTGGGGTCGTCCAGTGGGACGGTGGAAGAGGAGTGGACAATTTGGTGCCCATGGCGACGGAAGAAGTCGATGAACTTGTCACGGATCTGAGATGCCGTCAGCGAAGAGTCCATTCTGAATGGGCTGCAGAATACAGTACGTTAGTGGAAAGCTAGAATGACTGCCGGTGGCAGTTGCTTAAATAAGAATGTTAGAGGTTCTAGAAGGTTCTACTATGACATCATCACCAACGTTCCAGCATGCCTACTATGACATCATCATGTTCGGGCGGACTAATGTTCTAGAATGGTCTCCCATGACATCATCACAAATGTTCCAGAATGTTCGGGCGGCACTAATGTTCTAGAATGTTCCTAACAATAGTTCCGTGGGTGAATTATGTACCGTTACAATCACTACAATGCTGTATTTGTTTTAAACGAGACAATTTAGAAATGGGCAATGGGGAAAGACATTGCGATTTCAAGCGAGGTGGACCGGCCGGAAACAACAATGACGTCACCACTACACCTCCCTATAGTCTCGTCTCGCATGTTAAGAAAAACATTTGCCTACATAGGCTTAAGAGGTTAAGGAAGAAAACATAACAATGATTTAAATAATTAATTTAAATTAATAAAGAGAAACCAGGATAATGCAGGTCGACTTGAATGTGACATGTATAGAGTGTTTGCACTGACGTCACGATTGACGTCAGTGCCCCGGTGCGCGGCCATCTTGGCGTGATACTTTGATGTAAACAACAGGTGATTGAATGAGTGAATGAATGAATTGCGCAATGCATTTTATATTTAAGATATGTCTAAACCCAAAAAGAGTAAGCTGGAAGCTGCTCGAACATATAGAGAAGGACTATATCCCAGCCGAAATCCCTTATAATGCTTATATTCAAGACGCTATAAAATGAGAACGTATTGCTGAAAAAAATATTTCTTTAAGCCATTTTGAAGGGACGGTTTATGGTCTCGATTGACAATGAGAATGGACAGATAGCAATACTATAAAGTATAGATTTAGCTCTACAAACAGCCTCACAAACTATGCAAGTCTGTTATGAAATGCTGGCCGTCTAGAGTGATATTAGACGCATCCAAGTGGCTGGGAAAGTGTTCAAGTAAACAAAACCCAACATCCAACCAGTGATGAATTAGCATCATTGTTCAATGCTCTTAGCACAACTGGCTCTAAGTCTGCTATTTTGTCGCTGATTGAGCCTTATTCAAATGATTTTGTTCCCATGCCGATGGGTGAAAACTTTCCTCTGGTGTTAACGGAATTACGAAACGAGCACGCAGTTCACATGGACTATACTGACGTATTGTCCATTTGTAATGGTGTTGACATTTCTGTATCCGAAGAGCGAGCACATGCAGTTGAGGCAGCTACAAGGGATCAAGCTTCCTCCAAACTGTGGTTTCGATTTCGTGCTGGTCGGATTACAGCATCAAAAATGAAAACTGCATGTTGCACTGATCAAGTCAAGTCAAGTCAAGAGTTTTAATTGTCACGGCATACAAGTATACAATGAAATGCGGGTGGTCTTGCCCGCGACGATGTGCAATACAGTGGTACAACATATAATATAATCCAATAAAAAAACAGTGGTACAACATATAATAGAATCCAATAAAAAAAAAACATTGTGCAATAAACAGGTAACAGGTAACATGGTGTGACATCTCGGTATCTGTACATAGTATTTACAGAGCATATAGGACATGCTAGGTAGCTTTAGTAGTGCAATACACTGTTCCTGTTATTCTAATTTAAAGTGGCCTTTCCTCTTGGCCATAAGTGTGCGTGTGTGCGGCATGAGTGTGTGCCCGCTCGTGTTAAAGTGGCTGCTAGTGTGTGAGCGTGCACAGCGTGCGTGTCGTGTGTGTGCTTGTGTGTGCTTGTGTGTGGATAGTTCAGTGTTCTGTGTCTCTCAATGTTCATTGTTCATGGCTCTGATGGCCTGGGGGAAGAAGCTGAGCCTAAGCCTCTCCGTCCTAGTAGCTGGGGTTCGCAGGCGTCTGCCTGACCTCAGCAGCTGGAACAGGCTGTTATTGGGGTGGTGAGGGTCTTTCATTATTCTGCATGTTGCACTGATCCAAGCCAACCAGCCCAGAGCTTGATAAAAAGTGTATGCTATCCCGAATCATACAAATTTACCTCAAAATCCACTACCTGGGGATGATGTACTCATGAGACATTTGCACGTGACATGTTTACAGATGGACATAAGAAATCTCATGAAAATGTGAAAGTGCACAACACCGGGTTTTTTTATAAATCCAAGTGTGCCATTCTTGGGTGCTTCCCCGGATGGCCTTGTTTCTTGTGATTGTTGTGGTGTCTGTGTAATTGAAATTAAATGTCCATTCTGTGTAAAACGTGACAAGTTAGATAGTGTTAATCTATTTTACTTAGAGAAGGATGTAGCCCCTTCCGTGACTGCGATGTGCAAGCGAGGGGCTGGCTTTTTAATATGCAGTCACTCTCAGCTAAATAGCTCGCAGGCTCGTTTGGACCACCAAGCACTGCTTAGGCCTTAGGAGCTCTGGGTGGGTCAAAAATATATCGGATATGAATTTCAAAGGTACCCAGCGTACAATTAGGGTTTCACACAGCGACGCGCTGGGGTCTGAAAGCTCGGAGTTGCTAATAAACAGTTTAAATCATAGTTATAAAACGAGTGGTACTCACAGAGCGAGCCGTGTATTACTGCCGTTGCTGTCACAGCGCGTGTGTGAGTGTATGTGTGCATAATGTATGAATTTGCACACATACATACCAATATCATATTCCTGGCATGTCTCTTCATTATGTTCTCTGTGGCGACCAGAATAGGGGAATAACGACATGTCACGTGACGGGATTATGGTAATAACAGGAAATAAATAATGATCTAATAGATTAGTGCCTGTAAAAGAACAGTAATCGGATACTTTTGAAAAAAAAAGTGATTCGTTTGATTGCTCAAGAATGTGTTTGATGGGAAAAGCCATTTAGATTTAGTTGAGATTATAATCACTGATTAATAATGGATGTAGATGATTGTGGTAGTATTATTCAATGTATAGTGACATCTGTATGTACATATAGGCTGTACATTGGAATAAGTTGTTCAGACGCATATATCCTTTGGAGACGAGTAATCTTTAGTTTAAGTAAATTAAATGTTACCAAGAATACTCCATGGCATACATTGCTAATTAGTTTTAAGCATGGAGTGAGTGAGTAATAGCTAAGGACTTGCCGTTTAAAGTGAACGTTCATTGGATTCTGAGCCAAGATATTCCAAGAGACACGACTGAACTCGAGGCCTATAAAGAGGAGGGGTACCAGATTACATACAACATATACCGCTCTTAGCCCTTTCACTACCAGGTTAACCTTCTGTAGTATGGTTGTGAACGGGTTAACCCTCTGTATTGTCGCAGTGAAAGGGTTAACCATTTGATAGTGGTAGCCTTTTACTGTTTTTATTTTATTCTTTATTTTTTCTGCACATGTTTAAGTTGACTGTCGATTTGTCTCGTTGTTTTATGAGCCAGAGGCCCAGGAGGTACAGAGCGGCCGTCTGGTGACTTAACCCCTCACTGCTCCCGATGAGCAGGTGGGCACCTGGCATGGTGATCCCAGCTCGACACACTTAACCCCTCACTGCTCCCGATGAGCAGGTGGGCACCTGGCATGGTGATCCCAGCTCGACACACTTAACCCCTCACTGCACCCGGCATGGTGATCCCAGCACGACGCACTTAACCCCTCACTGCTCCCGATGAGCAGGTCGGCACCTGGCATGGTGATCCCAGCACGACGCACTTAACCCCTCACTGCTCCCGATGAGCAGGTGGGCACCTGGCATGGTCGCCTCCGCCGTCGGTGTCGGAATGTGTGAGTGACTGGGGGAGTGAGTGAGGCACAAATTGTAAAGCGCTTTGGATAAAACCGTTATATATAAATGCAGTCCATTTTAGGGCTGAACGATTAATTGATTTTAAATCGAAATCGCGGTTTGGAATGATGCAATTAGCAAATTGCACACAAAAAAACGCCCTTTTTTTTTTACCAGGAAGTCCCATTGAGATACAAGATGGGTTTGGGAGAGGGAGGTAAGGGGTTTTAGATTGTGTGTTGTGAAGTTTAGACTTCAGAGAGGGAGAGTAAAGTACAGAAAAAAACTGCTATCGATTCCCAGGTAAAAAGAAACATGTTCAGGCTCGGTGTCCCGAACAGACCCCACACGTAGGCCAGATGCAAGCCGCATTTTACAATAAACCTCTGTGGGGCTGCTTAAAAAAAATCGCAAATTTAATCGCAATCGCAATATCTGTCAGAAAAATCGCAATTCGATTATTTCCCAAAATCGTGCAGCCCTAGTCCATTTATACAAATATAAATGTAACCTTCCCCAACCCTGTTTGTGTCTGGCCTCAGCTATAGGCGCATAGCGTACGGAATGAGGTCATCCATCCAAAGTTTCTCTATCGACATGTTGATTCCTTTGAGAGAGAGAGAGAGAGAGAGAGAGAGAGAGAGAGAGAGAGAGCTGTGTACAGATGTCTTGACAAATCTCTCAGCGGGATCCTTTCATCTCTGTGTCTCTGAAGCCGTGCTGCTGCCTGTTGCAGAACACTGGTTTAATCAGACCTTGATACTGGAGACTAGAGAGCAAGGGGCTGCTAAACCATTAGAAGCATCCCCTCTCTCTCTCTCTCTCTCTCTCTCTCTCTCTCTCTCTCTCTCTCTCTCTCTCCCTGTCTCTGTCTCTGTCTCTGTCTCTGTCTCTGTCTCTGTCTCTCTCTCTCTCTCTCTCTCTCTCTCTCTCAATTCAAATCAAATGGGCTTTATTGCAATTTGTGGGAAGTATATGTCTCTGATGTCTTGGTATAGTGGGCAGGTTGTTAAGAAGTGGAGCTCGGTTTCCACCTCATCTTGTGTGCAGTGGGTGCACAGTCTGTCTTCTCTTGGGAGCCAGGTCTGCCTATGGCGGCCTTTCTCGATGGCTAGGCTGTGCTCGCTGAGTCTGTACCTAGTCAAGGATCTCCTTAGTTTTGGGTCAGTCACAGTGCTCAGGTATTCTGCCACTGTGTACTCTCTGTTTAGGGCCAAATAGCATTTCAATTTGCTCTGGTTTTGGGTTGTTTCTTTCCAATGTGTCAGATAGTTTTCTTTTTGTTTTCTTATAATTTGATTTAGTCCAGTGTGGTTTCTGTCTGGTGGCTCTGCTTGTGTTTGTGAGCAGAGTCCCAGAACCATCTGGCTGAGTGGGCATCTCTCGAGGGTCTCTCTGTGGGTGAGGGCTTTGTTGTGGAGTGTGTCTGGGCCGCTTTCTTTTAGGTGATTGTGGAATTTGAATGCTCTTTTGAATTTTGATGATTAGTGGGTATCTTCCTAGTTCTGCTCTGCATGCATTATTTTGGGTGCGGATTTGCAAAATTCTGCATGCAGAGTCTCAATTGGGTGTTTGTCCCATTTGGTGAAGTCTTGGTTTGCAAGTGGGCCCCAGACTTCACAACCATATAGGGAAATCGGTTCTATGACGGAGTCTAATATTTTGAGCCAGATTTTGATTGGAATGTCTAACTTGATGTTCCTTTTTATGGCATAAAAAGCCCTTCTTGCTTTGTCTCTCAGGTCGTTTACAGCTTGATTGAAGTTCCCTGTAGCACTGATGTTTAGGCCGAGGTATGTGTCGTTTTTTGTGTGTTCTAGGGAAATTGTGTCTAGGAGGAATTTGTGTTTTTGTTGTTGTAGGCTGGGCCTTTTTTGGAATATCATAATTTTAGGAGAATTTGTGCAGAAGGTCAAGGTGCTGTTGTAGCCCTTTTTTGTTGGAGACAGCAGCACCAGGTCATCTGCAAAAGGTAGGCATTTGACTTCTGTGTCTGCTAGGGGGATGCCAGGTGCTGCAGTTTGTTCCAGTGTTTTTGCCAGTTCATTTATGTATAATGTTGAAGAGGGTTGGACTCAAACTGCACCCCTGTCTAACCTCTCTCTCTCTCTCGCTCTCTCTCCCCCTCTCTATCTCTCTCTATCTCTCTCTCCCCCTCCCTCTCTCTATCTCTCGCTCTCGCTCTCCCTCTCCCTCTCCCTCTCTCTCTCTCTCTCTCTCTCTCTCTCTCTCTCCCTCTCCCTCTCCCTCTCCCTCTCCCTCTCTCTCTCTCTCTCTCTCTCTCTCTCTCTCTCTCTCTCTCTTCCCCTCGCTCTCTCTCTCGCTCTCTCTCTCTCTCTCTCTATCCTGCTCTCTCGCTCTCTATCTCGCTATCTCTCTCTCTCCCCCTCTCTCTCTCTCTCTCTCTCCCCCTCTCCCTCTCTCGCTCTCTCTCCCCCCCCCCTCTCTCTCTCTCTCTCCCCCTCTTCCTCTCTCGCTCTCTCTCCCCCTCCTCTCTCTCTCTCTCTCTCTCTCTCTCTCTCCCCCTCTCCCTCTCTCGCTCTCTCTCCCCCTCCTCTCTCTCTCTCTCATCTTTCTTTGGTGGCATTGTGGTTTAGTGTTAGAGCGGCCGTCTGGTAATCTGATGGTTCCCGGTTCAATTCCAGCTCCTCCTGGAAGCGTGTCGATGTGTCCTTGGGCAAGACACTTACTGCCAGGTTGGCACCTTGCATGGTGTCAGGGCTTTGGATAAAAGCTGCTATGTGAATGTAGATGTAATGCTAACCATGTAATTATAGCAACAGCTTGATCACAGCAGGAGATTTAAAGGGCTTTACACTAACCTGTTGTACTCCTAAATGAAGAAATCTAGGAGCACACAAAGACATGTGAGTTTATTAACCTCTTAACTGGCACCCAGAAAAGTGGCCATTTTTACACTTGAACTTGAGGACTGCATACTTTTTTTGCAATCTAAACTCTAAATTTGCAATATCCAAAAGTATATATCCAAAGAAATTGATACGATCTGGAAAACAGCCTGAAGTCTGTTTCATGAAATTTCATAAAAATCTGTTCAGAAATGAGTGATTACGAGCGATTTTGGTAAAAAAAATAAAAGCTCTGCAGGTTTCAGTTCTCTCATTGACTCCAATTTGGCGACTATTATTATTATTATTATTATTATTATTATACTATTATTATTATTATTATTATTATTATTATTATTATTATTATTATTATTATTATTATTATTATACTATTATTATTATTATTATTATTATTATTTTCACCCGACAGTATGACCGGAGAGATTTAAATATGTCCGATTTTTTTCAGTTAAAAGAAACGGTAATGACAGGATTACGGAAACCCTGCTTAGATTCCTTACCTGACATCAGATGGTATCCAAATGGTATATTCCAATTCCTGATCACCATTCGAAAAAATCGTTAAGTATATTGATCCAACGTGTGTACAGTATAACCCATGCTCGCCGCGGCTCAGAGGCTCCAGAATGAACTCTGGTAACCCCGGCTGCATCAGTGGACTGGAATATTTTTTTCCCCCCATCCATTTTCATTGAGTCCATTCCAAAAGGGTGATTTACCATCTGGGAGACGATAGGGGGCGCTTTTTTCACATCTGATCGCCGGCGGCCCCTGAATCTCCAACGGTAGGCTCGCGTGATGCAATATGATTTCAGATCGCTAATAAAAAAAATTAAAAAAAATCAGAGAAAAGCCGTGACGTGGCTTTCAACGTCACAATCGTAAACCCGAGATTATCCGTGAGTGGCGCTCAAAGTGTTAAATGTCTTGATGAATTGAAAATGGGGGACCCTGATGTAAACAAGACGAAAGTATTTTTCTGGTCTTCATCCCTTTGGCAATTGTTTGTATTGAGCCGTACTGTATTGTACCCATTCTGCAATCTGTTAATAAAGTTTTCAATCAATCAATCAATCAAACATGTTTTTTCATCTGCAACAGTACTGAGGCGTGACGTTCCCCCAGACTGACGCTGCCGCTCGTGTGTCTCACCTCAGCTGTCGGCTGCCAGTGAAGTGTTCTCTCTGCTCCAGTGTTCAGCGTCTGTGTCTCACCTCTTAGTGAAGTGTGTTCTCTCTGCTCCAGTGTTCAGCGTCTGTGTCTCACCTCTTAGTGAAGTGTGTTCTCTCTGCTCCAGTGTTCAGCGTCTGTGTCTCACCTCTTAGTGAAGTGTGTTCTCTCTGCTCCAGTGTTCAGCGTCTGTGTCTCACCTCTTAGTGAAGTGTTTTCTCTGCTCCAGTGTTCAGCGTCTGTGTCTCACCTCTTAGTGAAGTGTGTTCTCTCTGCTCCAGTGTTCAGCGTCTGTGTCTCACCTCTTAGTGAAGTGTGTTCTCTCTGCTCCAGTGTTCAGCCTCTGTGTCTCACCTCTTAGTGAAGTGTGTTCTCTCTGCTCCAGTGTTCAGCGTCTGTGTCTCACCTCTTAGTGAAGTGTGTTCTCTCTGCTCCAGTGTTCAGCGTCTGTGTCTCACCTCTTAGTGAAGTGTGTTCTCTCTGCTCCAGTGTTCAGCGTCTGTGTCTCACCTCTTAGTGAAGTGTGTTCTCTCTGCTCCAGTGTTCAGCGTCTGTGTCTCACCTCTTAGTGAAGTGTGTTCTCTCTGCTCCAGTGTTCAGCGTCTGTGTCTCACCTCTTAGTGAAGTGTTCTCTCTGCTCCAGTGTTCAGCGTCTGTGTCTCACCTCTTAGTGAAGTGTGTTCTCTCTGCTCCAGTGTTCAGCGTCTGTGTCTCACCTCTTAGTGAAGTGTGTTTTCTCTGCTCCAGTGTTCAGCGTCTGTGTCTCACCTCTTAGTGAAGTGTTCTCTCTGCTCCAGTGTTCAGCGTCTGTGTCTCACCTCTTAGTGAAGTGTGTTCTCTCTGCTCCAGTGTTCAGCGTCTGTGTCTCACCTCTTAGTGAAGTGTTCTCTCTGCTCCAGTGTTCAGCGTCTGTGTCTCACCTCTTAGTGAAGTGTGTTCTCTCTGCTCCAGTGTTCAGCGTCTGTGTCTCACCTCTTAGTGAAGTGTTCTCTCTGCTCCAGTGTTCAGCGTCTGTGTCTCACCTCTTAGTGAAGTGTGTTCTCTCTGCTCCAGTGTTCAGCGTCTGTGTCTCACCTCTTAGTGAAGTGTTCTCTCTCTGCTCCAGTGTTCAGCGTCTGTGTCTCACCTCTTAGTGAAGTGTTTTCTCTGCTCCAGTGTTCAGCGTCTGTGTCTCACCTCTTAGTGAAGTGTTTTCTCTGCTCCAGTGTTCAGCGTCTGTGTCTCACCTCTTAGTGAAGTGTGTTCTCTCTGCTCCAGTGTTCAGCGTCTGTGTCTCACCTCTTAGTGAAGTGTGTTCTCTCTGCTCCAGTGTTCAGCGTCTGTGTCTCACCTCTTAGTGAAGTGTTCTCTCTGCTCCAGTGTTCAGCGTCTGTGTCTCACCTCTTAGTGAAGTGTTCTCTCTGCTCCAGTGTTCAGCGTCTGTGTCTCACCTCTTAGTGAAGTGTGTTCTCTCTGCTCCAGTGTTCAGCGTCTGTGTCTCACCTCTTAGTGAAGTGTTCTCTCTGCTCCAGTGTTCAGCGTCTGTGTCTCACCTCTTAGTGAAGTGTGTTCTCTCTGCTCCAGTGTTCAGCGTCTGTGTCTCACCTCTTAGTGAAGTGTGTTCTCTCTGCTCCAGTGTTCAGCGTCTGTGTCTCACCTCTTAGTGAAGTGTGTTCTCTCTGCTCCAGTGTTCAGCGTCTGTGTCTCACCTCTTAGTGAAGTGTGTTCTCTCTGCTCCAGTGTTCAGCGTCTGTGTCTCACCTCTTAGTGAAGTGTGTTCTCTCTGCTCCAGTGTTCAGCCTCTGTGTCTCACCTCTTAGTGAAGTGTGTTCTCTCTGCTCAGTGTTCAGCGTCTGTGTCTCACCTCTTAGTGAAGTGTGTTCTCTCTGCTCCAGTGTTCAGCGTCTGTGTCTCACCTCTTAGTGAAGTGTGTTCTCTCTGCTCCAGTGTTCAGCGTCTGTGTCTCACCTCTTAGTGAAGTGTGTTCTCTCTGCTCCAGTGTTCAGCGTCTGTGTCTCACCTCTTAGTGAAGTGTGTTCTCTCTGCTCCAGTGTTCAGCGTCTGTGTCTCACCTCTTAGTGAAGTGTGTTTTCTCTGCTCCAGTGTTCAGCGTCTGTGTCTCACCTCTCAGTGAAGTGTGTTCTCTCTGCTCCAGTGTTCAGCGTCTGTGTCTCACCTCTTAGTGAAGTGTGTTCTCTCTGCTCCAGTGTTCAGCGTCTGTGTCTCACCTCTTAGTGAAGTGTGTTCTCTCTGCTCCAGTGTTCAGCGTCTGTGTCTCACCTCTTAGTGAAGTGTGTTCTCTCTGCTCCAGTGTTCAGCGTCTGTGTCTCACCTCTTAGTGAAGTGTTCTCTCTCTGCTCCAGTGTTCAGCGTCTGTGTCTCACCTCTTAGTGAAGTGTGTTCTCTCTGCTCAGTGTTCAGCGTCTGTGTCTCACCTCTTAGTGAAGTGTTCTCTCTGCTCCAGTGTTCAGCGTCTGTGTCTCACCTCTTAGTGAAGTGTGTTCTCTCTGCTCCAGTGTTCAGCGTCTGTGTCTCACCTCTTAGTGAAGTGTGTTCTCTCTGCTCCAGTGTTCAGCGTCTGTGTCTCACCTCTTAGTGAAGTGTGTTCTCTCTGCTCCAGTGTTCAGCGTCTGTGTCTCACCTCTCAGTGAAGTGTGTTCTCTCTGCTCCAGTGTTCAGCGTCTGTGTCTCACCTCTTAGTGAAGTGTGTTCTCTCTGCTCCAGTGTTCAGCGTCTGTGTCTCACCTCTTAGTGAAGTGTGTTCTCTCTGCTCAGTGTTCAGCGTCTGTGTCTCACCTCTTAGTGAAGTGTGTTCTCTCTGCTCCAGTGTTCAGCGTCTGTGTCTCACCTCTTAGTGAAGTGTGTTCTCTCTGCTCAGTGTTCAGCGTCTGTGTCTCACCTCTTAGTGAAGTGTGTTCTCTCTGCTCCAGTGTTCAGCGTCTGTGTCTCACCTCTTAGTGAAGTGTGTTCTCTCTGCTCCAGTGTTCAGCGTCTGTGTCTCACCTCTTAGTGAAGTGTGTTCTCTCTGCTCCAGTGTTCAGCGTCTGTGTCTCACCTCTTAGTGAAGTGTTCTCTCTGCTCCAGTGTTCAGCGTCTGTGTCTCACCTCTTAGTGAAGTGTTCTCTCTGCTCCAGTGTTCAGCGTCTGTGTCTCACCTCTTAGTGAAGTGTTCTCTCTGCTCCAGTGTTCAGCGTCTGTGTCTCACCTCTTAGTGAAGTGTTCTCTCTGCTCCAGTGTTCAGCGTCTGTGTCTCACCTCTTAGTGAAGTGTGTTCTCTCTGCTCCAGTGTTCAGCGTCTGTGTCTCACCTCTTAGTGAAGTGTGTTCTCTCTGCTCCAGTGTTCAGCGTCTGTGTCTCACCTCTTAGTGAAGTGTGTTCTCTCTGCTCAGTGTTCAGCGTCTGTGTCTCACCTCTTAGTGAAGTGTGTTCTCTCTGCTCCAGTGTTCAGCGTCTGTGTCTCACCTCTTAGTGAAGTGTGTTCTCTCTGCTCCAGTGTTCAGCGTCTGTGTCTCACCTCTTAGTGAAGTGTGTTCTCTCTGCTCCAGTGTTCAGCGTCTGTGTCTCACCTCTTAGTGAAGTGTTCTCTCTGCTCCAGTGTTCAGCGTCTGTGTCTCACCTCTTAGTGAAGTGTGTTCTCTCTGCTCCAGTGTTCAGCGTCTGTGTCTCACCTCTTAGTGAAGTGTGTTCTCTGCTCCAGTGTTCAGCGTCTGTGTCTCACCTCTTAGTGAAGTGTGTTCTCTCTGCTCAGTGTTCAGCGTCTGTGTCTCACCTCTTAGTGAAGTGTTTCTCTCTGCTCCAGTGTTCAGCGTCTGTGTCTCACCTCTTAGTGAAGTGTGTTCTCTCTGCTCCAGTGTTCAGCGTCTGTGTCTCACCTCTTAGTGAAGTGTTCTCTCTGCTCCAGTGTTCAGCGTCTGTGTCTCACCTCTTAGTGAAGTGTGTTCTCTGCTCCAGTGTTCAGCGTCTGTGTCTCACCTCTTAGTGAAGTGTTCTCTCTGCTCCAGTGTTCAGCGTCTGTGTCTCACCTCTTAGTGAAGTGTTCTCTCTGCTCCAGTGTTCAGCGTCTGTGTCTCACCTCTTAGTGAAGTGTGTTCTCTCTGCTCCAGTGTTCAGCGTCTGTGTCTCACCTCTTAGTGAAGTGTTCTCTCTGCTCCAGTGTTCAGCGTCTGTGTCTCACCTCTTAGTGAAGTGTGTTCTCTCTGCTCCAGTGTTCAGCGTCTGTGTCTCACCTCTTAGTGAAGTGTGTTCTCTCTGCTCCAGTGTTCAGCGTCTGTGTCTCACCTCTCAGTGAAGTGTTCTCTCTCTGCTCCAGTGTTCAGCGTCTGTGTCTCACCTCTTAGTGAAGTGTGTTCTCTCTGCTCCAGTGTTCAGCGTCTGTGTCTCACCTCTTAGTGAAGTGTTCTCTCTGCTCAGTGTTCAGCGTCTGTGTCTCACCTCTTAGTGAAGTGTGTTCTCTCTGCTGCAGTGTTCAGCGTCTGTGTCTCACCTCTTAGTGAAGTGTGTTCTCTCTGCTCCAGTGTTCAGCGTCTGTGTCTCACCTCTTAGTGAAGTGTGTTCTCTCTGCTCAGTGTTCAGCGTCTGTGTCTCACCTCTTAGTGAAGTGTGTTCTCTCTGCTCCAGTGTTCAGCGTCTGTGTCTCACCTCTTAGTGAAGTGTGTTCTCTCTGCTCCAGTGTTCAGCGTCTGTGTCTCACCTCTTAGTGAAGTGTTCTCTCTCTGCTCCAGTGTTCAGCGTCTGTGTCTCACCTCTTAGTGAAGTGTTCTCTCTGCTCCAGTGTTCAGCGTCTGTGTCTCACCTCTTAGTGAAGTGTGTTCTCTCTGCTCCAGTGTTCAGCGTCTGTGTCTCACCTCTTAGTGAAGTGTGTTCTCTCTGCTCCAGTGTTCAGCGTCTGTGTCTCACCTCTTAGTGAAGTGTGTTCTCTCTGCTCAGTGTTCAGCGTCTGTGTCTCACCTCTTAGTGAAGTGTGTTCTCTCTGCTCAGTGTTCAGCGTCTGTGTCTCACCTCTTAGTGAAGTGTGTTCTCTCTGCTCCAGTGTTCAGCGTCTGTGTCTCACCTCTTAGTGAAGTGTTCTCTCTCTGCTCCAGTGTTCAGCGTCTGTGTCTCACCTCTTAGTGAAGTGTTCTCTCTGCTCCAGTGTTCAGCGTCTGTGTCTCACCTCTTAGTGAAGTGTTCTCTCTGCTCCAGTGTTCAGCGTCTGTGTCTCACCTCTTAGTGAAGTGTGTTCTCTCTGCTCAGTGTTCAGCGTCTGTGTCTCACCTCTTAGTGAAGTGTGTTCTCTCTGCTCAGTGTTCAGCGTCTGTGTCTCACCTCTTAGGTTGAAGTGTGTTCTCTCTGCTCCAGTGTTCAGCGTCTGTGTCTCACCTCTTAGTGAAGTGTGTTCTCTCTGCTCCAGTGTTCAGCGTCTGTGTCTCACCTCTTAGTGAAGTGTTCTCTCTGCTCCAGTGTTCAGCGTCTGTGTCTCACCTCTTAGTGAAGTGTGTTCTCTCTGCTCCAGTGTTCAGCGTCTGTGTCTCACCTCTTAGTGAAGTGTTCTCTCTGCTCCAGTGTTCAGCGTCTGTGTCTCACCTCTTAGTGAAGTGTGTTCTCTCTGCTCCAGTGTTCAGCGTCTGTGTCTCACCTCTTAGTGAAGTGTGTTCTCTCTGCTCCAGTGTTCAGCGTCTGTGTCTCACCTCTTAGTGAAGTGTTCTCTCTGCTCAGTGTTCAGCGTCTGTGTCTCACCTCTTAGTGAAGTGTGTTCTCTCTGCTCCAGTGTTCAGCGTCTGTGTCTCACCTCTTAGTGAAGTGTTCTCTCTGCTCCAGTGTTCAGCGTCTGTGTCTCACCTCTTAGTGAAGTGTGTTCTCTCTGCTCCAGTGTTCAGCGTCTGTGTCTCACCTCTTAGTGAAGTGTGTTCTCTCTGCTCCAGTGTTCAGCGTCTGTGTCTCACCTCTTAGTGAAGTGTGTTCTCTCTGCTCCAGTGTTCAGCGTCTGTGTCTCACCTCTTAGTGAAGTGTGTTCTCTCTGCTCCAGTGTTCAGCGTCTGTGTCTCACCTCTTAGTGAAGTGTGTTCTCTCTGCTCCAGTGTTCAGCGTCTGTGTCTCACCTCTTAGTGAAGTGTGTTCTCTCTGCTCAGTGTTCAGCGTCTGTGTCTCACCTCTTAGTGAAGTGTGTTCTCTCTGCTCCAGTGTTCAGCGTCTGTGTCTCACCTCTTAGTGAAGTGTGTTCTCTCTGCTCCAGTGTTCAGCGTCTGTGTCTCACCTCTTAGTGAAGTGTGTTCTCTCTGCTCAGTGTTCAGCGTCTGTGTCTCACCTCTTAGTGAAGTGTGTTCTCTCTGCTCCAGTGTTCAGCGTCTGTGTCTCACCTCTTAGTGAAGTGTTCTCTCTCTGCTCCAGTGTTCAGCGTCTGTGTCTCACCTCTTAGTGAAGTGTTTCTCTGCTCCAGTGTTCAGCGTCTGTGTCTCACCTCTTAGTGAAGTGTGTTTCTCTGCTCCAGTGTTCAGCGTCTGTGTCTCACCTCTTAGTGAAGTGTGTTCTCTCTGCTCCAGTGTTCAGCGTCTGTGTCTCACCTCTTAGTGAAGTGTGTTCTCTCTGCTCCAGTGTTCAGCGTCTGTGTCTCACCTCTTAGTGAAGTGTTTCTCTCTGCTCCAGTGTTCAGCGTCTGTGTCTCACCTCTTAGTGAAGTGTTCTCTCTGCTCCAGTGTTCAGCGTCTGTGTCTCACCTCTTAGTGAAGTGTGTTCTCTCTGCTCCAGTGTTCAGCGTCTGTGTCTCACCTCTTAGTGAAGTGTTCTCTCTGCTCCAGTGTTCAGCGTCTGTGTCTCACCTCTTAGTGAAGTGTGTTCTCTCTGCTCCAGTGTTCAGCGTCTGTGTCTCACCTCTTAGTGAAGTGTGTTCTCTCTGCTCCAGTGTTCAGCGTCTGTGTCTCACCTCTTAGTGAAGTGTGTTCTCTCTGCTCCAGTGTTCAGCGTCTGTGTCTCACCTCTTAGTGAAGTGTGTTCTCTCTGCTCCAGTGTTCAGCGTCTGTGTCTCACCTCTTAGTGAAGTGTGTTCTCTCTGCTCCAGTGTTCAGCGTCTGTGTCTCACCTCTTAGTGAAGTGTGTTCTCTCTGCTCCAGTGTTCAGCGTCTGTGTCTCACCTCTTAGTGAAGTGTGTTCTCTCTGCTCCAGTGTTCAGCGTCTGTGTCTCACCTCTTAGTGAAGTGTGTTCTCTCTGCTCCAGTGTTCAGCGTCTGTGTCTCACCTCTTAGTGAAGTGTGTTCTCTCTGCTCAGTGTTCAGCGTCTGTGTCTCACCTCTTAGTGAAGTGTGTTCTCTCTGCTCCAGTGTTCAGCGTCTGTGTCTCACCTCTTAGTGAAGTGTGTTCTCTCTGCTCCAGTGTTCAGCGTCTGTGTCTCACCTCTTAGTGAAGTGTGTTCTCTCTGCTCAGTGTTCAGCGTCTGTGTCTCACCTCTTAGTGAAGTGTGTTCTCTCTGCTCCAGTGTTCAGCGTCTGTGTCTCACCTCTTAGTGAAGTGTTTTCTCTCTGCTCCAGTGTTCAGCGTCTGTGTCTCACCTCTTAGTGAAGTGTGTTCTCTCTGCTCCAGTGTTCAGCGTCTGTGTCTCACCTCTTAGTGAAGTGTGTTCTCTCTGCTCCAGTGTTCAGCGTCTGTGTCTCACCTCTTAGTGAAGTGTGTTCTCTCTGCTCCAGTGTTCAGCGTCTGTGTCTCACCTCTTAGTGAAGTGTGTTCTCTCTGCTCCAGTGTTCAGCGTCTGTGTCTCACCTCTTAGTGAAGTGTTCTCTCTCTCTGCTCCAGTGTTCAGCGTCTGTGTCTCACCTCTTAGTGAAGTGTTTCTCTCTGCTCCAGTGTTCAGCGTCTGTGTCTCACCTCTTAGTGAAGTGTTTCTCTGCTCCAGTGTTCAGCGTCTGTGTCTCACCTCTTAGTGAAGTGTGTTCTCTCTGCTCCAGTGTTCAGCGTCTGTGTCTCACCTCTTAGTGAAGTGTGTTCTCTCTGCTCCAGTGTTCAGCGTCTGTGTCTCACCTCTTAGTGAAGTGTTCTCTCTGCTCCAGTGTTCAGCGTCTGTGTCTCACCTCTTAGTGAAGTGTGTTCTCTCTGCTCCAGTGTTCAGCGTCTGTGTCTCACCTCTTAGTGAAGTGTGTTCTCTCTGCTCCAGTGTTCAGCGTCTGTGTCTCACCTCTTAGTGAAGTGTGTTCTCTCTGCTCCAGTGTTCAGCGTCTGTGTCTCACCTCTTAGTGAAGTGTGTTCTCTCTGCTCCAGTGTTCAGCGTCTGTGTCTCACCTCTTAGTGAAGTGTGTTCTCTCTCTGCTCCAGTGTTCAGCGTCTGTGTCTCACCTCTTAGTGAAGTGTGTTCTCTCTGCTCCAGTGTTCAGCGTCTGTGTCTCACCTCTTAGTGAAGTGTGTTCTCTCTGCTCCAGTGTTCAGCGTCTGTGTCTCACCTCTTAGTGAAGTGTGTTCTCTCTGCTCCAGTGTTCAGCGTCTGTGTCTCACCTCTTAGTGAAGTGTGTTCTCTCTGCTCCAGTGTTCAGCGTCTGTGTCTCACCTCTTAGTGAAGTGTGTTCTCTCTGCTCCAGTGTTCAGCGTCTGTGTCTCACCTCTTAGTGAAGTGTGTTCTCTCTGCTCCAGTGTTCAGCGTCTGTGTCTCACCTCTTAGTGAAGTGTTCTCTCTGCTCCAGTGTTCAGCGTCTGTGTCTCACCTCTTAGTGAAGTGTGTTCTCTCTGCTCCAGTGTTCAGCGTCTGTGTCTCACCTCTTAGTGAAGTGTGTTCTCTCTGCTCAGTGTTCAGCGTCTGTGTCTCACCTCTTAGTGAAGTGTGTTCTCTGCTCCAGTGTTCAGCGTCTGTGTCTCACCTCTTAGTGAAGTGTTCTCTCTGCTCCAGTGTTCAGCGTCTGTGTCTCACCTCTTAGTGAAGTGTGTTCTCTCTGCTCCAGTGTTCAGCGTCTGTGT